>NW_017214729.1:0-14466 GCF_001704415.2 Capra hircus
ACTGGATTTGCAAGCCGAGGATCACTCACACCACACGTGGCACGTGGGACAGCCCTGTGGGAAAGCCTCGTGGGAAAGCCTCGAGGGAAAGCCACAGATCCCTTGATCCAAGCAAAGGGAAGCGTGACACTGCTGCTACAGCTCGGGAGGAAAGCGCACGTGCATGCCCCACTCGAGACGAGGACTGACTCTTCTGGGAGACTCCAGAAGTACACCAAGATCCATGTCAGCACTGGAGAGGAATCCTCAGGTTCTGGCACCGAGTCCACACAAGATCTTAGGCCCCGGCATCGACGGGAGAGGAATCCCGAGAGGCCCCTAGAAACTCGCATGGGGACTGGCCTTTCCTGAGGCCACCAGAGCGGGTCCCTGAGGTCCCCCGTCGTAAGTCGAGAGCACCTGCCGCAACTCGAGAAAATCCAGGAGGTTCTCCCCCTCCAGGCGAGATGAGGCCCATTTCCGCTGAGGCGACTTGAGGCTAATCACATCTAACATCTGGAACTTCCAAAGGGTCCTTCACACCCTTGCTGCAACTCAAGAAGTTCCCTGATATACCCGTCTCCACTGAAGAGAAAGCACGAGAGTCCGTCCCACTTCCAGAGGAGCCCCGTTTCTGCCTCCTAGCTCTCGAAACGAGGGATCCTTTCCCTGCGTGGTCGGGAAAGAATTCCCGGTGTTCCCGCATCTCAAGAGGAGGCACTCTCCACAGGAAAGGCCTGAGGAACTCCAGGGTCGTGCCACCATTCCCAGAGTTCCCCCAGATGTCTCAGTCCATTCCAGGGAAACCTGTTTTCCCTGCACTGCCTCGACTTTCAAGCCGAGGATCGACTCACACCACGGTGGCACGTGGGACAGCCCTGTGGGAAAGCCTCGTGGGAAAGCCTCCTGGGAAAGCTCGAGGGAAAGCCACAGATCCCTTGATCACGCGAAGGGAAGCGTGACACTGCTGCTACAGCTCGGGAGGAAAGCGCACTGCATGCCCCCACTCGAGACGAGGACTGACTCCCTGGGGAGACTCCAGAAGTACCCAAGATCCATGTCAGCACTGGAGAGGAATCCTCAGCGTTCGGAACGACTCCACAAGGTCTTAGGCCCCGCATCGACGGAGAGGAATCCCGAGAGGCCCCGAGCAACTCGCATGGGGACTGGCCTTTCCTGAGGCCACAGAGCGGGTCCCTGAGGTCCCCGTCGTAAGTGGAGAGCACCTGCCGCAACTCGAGAAAATCCAGGAGGTTTCCCCTCCAGGCGAGATGAGGCCATTTCCGCTGAGGCTCTCGAGGCTAATCACACTAAACTCTGGAACTTCCAAAGGGTCCTTCACACCCTTGCTGCAACTCAAGAAGTTCCCCGACATACCGTCTCCACTCAGAGAAGCACGAGAGTCCCGCCACATCCAGAGGAGCCCGTTTCGCCTCATAGCTCGAGAGGAGGATCCTTTCCCTGCGTGGTCGGGAAAGAATTCCGGCGTTCCGCGCATTCAAGAGGAGGCGCTCTCCACAGGAAAGCGAGAGGAACTCCAGGTCGTGCACCATTCCCAGAGTCCCCCAGATGTCTCAGTCCATTCCAGGGAAACCTGTTTCCCTGCACTGCCTCGACTTTCAAGCCGAGGATCGACTCACAACACGGTGGCACGTGGGACAGCCCTTTGGGAAAGCCTCGTGGGAAAGCCTCGTGGGAAAGCCTCGAGGAAAGCCACAGATCCTTGATCACGCGAAGGAAGCGTGACACTGCTGCTACAGCTCGGAGGAAAGCGCACTGGCATGCCCCACTCGAGACGAGGACTGACTCCCTGGGAGACTCCAGAAGTACCCCAAGATCCATGTCAGCACTGGAGAGGAATCTCAGGTTCGAACTGACTCCACACAAGGTCTAGGCCCGCATCGACGGGAGAGGAATCCCGAGAGCCCCGAGCAACTCGCATGGGGATGGCTTTCCTGAGGCCACCAGAGCGGTCCTGAGGTCCCGTCGTAAGTCGAGAGCACCTGCCGCAACTCGAGAAAATCCAGGAGGTTCTCCCCTCCAGGCGAGATGAGGCCCATTTCCGCTGAGGCGTCTCGAGCTATCACACCTAACTCTGGAACTTCCAACGGTCTTCACACCCTTGCTGCAACTCAAGAAGTTCCCGACATACCCGTCTCCACTCGAGAGGAAGCACGAGAGTCCGCCCACATCCAGAGGAGCCCCGTTCCGCCTCCTAGCCAGAGGGGATCCTTTCCCTGCGTGTCGGGAAAGAATTCCGGCGTCCGTCGCATCTCAAGAGGAGGCGCTCCCACAGGAAAGGCGAGAGGAACTCCAGGGTCGTGCCACCATTCCCAGAGTCCCCAGATGCTCAGTCATCCAGGAAACCTTTTTCCCTGCACTGCTCGACTTTCAAGCGAGGATCGACTCACACCACGGTGCACGTGGACAGCCCTGTGGGAAAGCCTCGTGGAAGGGAAAGCCGAAGATCCTTGATCCACGGAAGGGAAGCGGACACTGCTGCTACAGCTCGGAGAAAGCGCACGTGCATGCCCCCACTCGAGACGAGGACTGACTCCCTGGGAGACTCCAGAAGTACCCAAGATCCATGTCAGCACTGGAGAGGAATCTCAGGTTCCAGACCGACTCCACACAGATCTAGGCCCCTGCATCGAGGGAGAGGAATCCGAGAGGCCCCCGAGCAACTCGCATGGGGACTGGCCTTTCCTGAGGCCACCAGAGCGGTCCCTGAGGTCCCGTCGTAAGTCGAGAGCACTGCCGCAACTCGAGAAAATCCAGGAGTTCTCCCTCCAGGCGAGATGAGGCCATTTCCGCTGAGCGTCTCGAGGCTAATCACACCTAACCTCTGGAACTTCCAAAGGGTCCTTCACACCCTTGCTGCAACTCAAGAAGTTCCCGACATACCCGTCTCCACTCGAGAGAAGCACGAGAGTCCGCCACATCAGAGACCGTTCGCCTCTAGAGAGAGATCCTCCTGCGGTGGGAATTCCCGTCCGCGCATTCAATGGAGCGCTCCAGGCAGCCCGGTCCAGGGATCCGTCGTTCGGAAACTTTTTTATGCTGATAGGATAAAACATGGTGGAAGTGGGAAAGCTGAACTTGGCCCGAAGCATTATCCAGCAAGGAATTGCACTCTACGTTCAGCGCCCGTGAATACTAAGGGCTGCAGTCCTGTGCGGTCCAGCAGCCGCAAGTAGTAGACTGGGAACTCGGCCGAGGAGTCACAAGTTAAGGACGAGGGAGAGGAAGCAGAGGAGAAGAGCATGGGATCCAGAGTCCCCAAGCAGAGCTCAGTCATTCGAGGAAACTGTCCAATCCTTTCCTGTCAGCAGCATGACTTTCGATGAGATCAGGTAACACAGATTTGAGTTCGCAGCGACTTCAACACTTGTCAACAAGGTCCGGATTACTTATCTCTGGGCAAGAGCCCTGTGGAACACTTTTGCCTCCTAGTGAAGGAATTTTCCCTGAGTGGTAAAATCTGCATCTCCTTCAAAGTTCGCATCCAAAGGAAAGGCGATAGACAACTGGATGTACAAGACTATCGAGGATCAATGTCTGTATAGGATACCTGTTTTCTATTCACTTTCAATGAGATATAAACTGGCAGGCAACATTGACTCAACAAGAACATAACGTGCTATCAGAAGATTTGACTCCAGGAAGCCCTACATCCTAAGATTACTCCTGTGCTCCTGCGGCAGGAGGAATCCTCACGGTTCCGGCAACGACTCCACAAAAGGTCTTAGGCCCCTTCATCGACGGGAGAGGAATCCCGAGAGGCCCCCGGAGCAACTCGCATGGGGACTGGCCTTTCCTGAGGCCACCAGAGAGGGTCCCTGAGGTCCCCGTCGTAATTCGAGGAGCACCTGCCGCAACTCGAGAAAATCCAGGAGGTTCTCCCCTCCAGGTGAGATGAGGCCCATTTCTCGCTGAGGCGTCTCGAGGCTAATCACACCTAACCTCTGGAACTCCAAAGGTCCTTTCACACCCTTGCTGCAACTCAAGAAGTTCCCTGACATACCCGTCTCCACTCAAGAGGAAGCACGAGAGTACCCGTACACATCCAGAGGGCCCCGTTTCCGCCTCATAGCTTGAGAGGAGGGATCCTTTCCCTGCTGTGTCGGGAAAGAATTCCCGGCGTTCTCCTCGCATCTCAAGAGGAGGTGGCTCCACAGGAAAGGCGAGAGGAACTCCAGGGTCGTGCCACCATTCCCAGAGTCCCCCAGATGTCTCAGGTCCATTCCAGGGAAACCTGTTTTCCCTGCACTGCCTCGACTTTCAAGCCGAGGATCGACTCACAGCACGGTGGACACGTGGGACAGCCCTGTGGTTAAGACTCGTGGGAAAGCCTCGTGGGAAAGCCTCGATGGAAAGCCACAGGATCCTTGATCCACGCGAAGGGAAGCGGGATCACTGCTGCTACAGCTCGGGAGAAAGCGCACGTGCATGCCCCCACTCGAGTACGAGGACTGACTCCCCTGGGGAGACTCCAGAAGTACCCCAAGATCCATGTCAGCACTGGAGAGGAATCCTCAGGTTCCGGAACTGACTCCACACAAGGTCTTAGGCCCCAGCATCGATGGGAGAGGAATCCCGAGAGGCCCCCGAGCAACTCGCATGGGGACTGGCCTTTCCTGAGGCCACCAGAGCGGGTCCCTGATGGTCCCCGTCGTAAGTCGAGAGCACCTGCCGCAACTCGAGAAAATCCAGGAGGTTCTCCCTCCAGGCGAGATGAGGCCCATTTCCGCTGAGGCGTCTCGAGGCTAATCACACCTAACCTCTGGAACTTCCAAAGGGTCCTTCACACCCTTGCTGCAACTCAAGAAGTTCCCCGACATATCCGTCTCCACTCGAGAGGAAGCACGAGAGTCCCGCCCACATCCAGAGGAGTCCCGTTTCCGCCTCCTAGCTCGAGAGGAGGGATCCTTTCCCTGCGTGGTCGGGAAAGAATTCCCGGGTTCCCGTCGCATCTCAAGAGGAGGCGCTCTCCACAGGAAAGGCGAGAGGAACTCCTGGGTTGTGCCACCATTCCCAGAGTCCCCCAGATGTCTCAGTCCATTCCAAGGAAACCTGTTTTCCCTGCACTGCCTCGACTTTCAAGCCGAGAATCGACTCACACCACGGTGGCACGTGGGACAGCCCTGTGGGAAAGCCTCGTGGGAAAGCCTCGTGGGAAAGCCTCGGGGAAAGCCACAGATCCCTTGATCCACGCGAAGGGAAGCGTGACATTGCTGCTTCAGCTCGGGAGCAAATCTCACGTGGATGCGCCAACTCGAGACGAGGACTGAGTCCCCTGGGTAGGCTCCAGAAGTTCCCCAAGATCCATGTCAGCACTGGAGAGTAATCCTCAGGTTCCGACACCGATTCCACACATGGTCTTAAGCCCCGGCATCGACGGGAGAGGAATCCCGAGAGGCCCCTGAGCAACTCGCATGGGGATTGGCCTTTCCTGAGGCCACCAGAGCAGGTCCCTGAGGTCCCCGACGTTAGTTGAGAGCACCTGCCACAACTCGAGAAAATCCAGGAGGTTCTCCCCTCCAGGGGAGATGAGGCCCATTTCCGCTGAGGCGTCTAGAGGCTAATCACACCTAACTTCTGGAACTTCCAAAGTGTCCTTCACACCCTTGCTACAACTCAAGAAGTTCCCCGGCATACCCGACTCCACTCAGGATGAAGCACGAGAGTCCCGCCCACATCCAGAGGAGACCCGTTTCGGCCTCCTTGCTCGAGAGACGGGTTCCTTTCCCTGCGTGGTCGGGAAAGAATTCCCGGCGTTCCTGTCGCATCTCAGGAGGAGGCACTCTCCACAGGAAAGGCGTGAGGAACTCCAGGGTTGTGCCACCATTCCCAGAGTCCTCCAGATATCTCAGTCCATTCCAGGGAAACCTGTTTTCCCTGCACTGTTTCGACTTTCAAGCAGAGGATCGACTCACACCACGTTGCCACGTGGGACAGCCCTGTGGGAAAGCCTCGCGGGAAAGCCTCGTGGGAAAGCCTCGAGGGAAAGCCACAGATCCCTTGATCCACGCGAAGGGAAGCGTTACAATGCTGCTACAGCTCGAGAGTAAAGCGCACTTGTATGCCCCCACTCGAGACGAGGACTGACTCCACTGGGGAGAGCCCAGAAGTTCCCCAAGATCCTTTTCAGCACTGGAGAGGAATCCTCAGGTTACGGAACCGACTCCACACAATGTCTTAGGCCCCGGCATCGACGGGAGAGGGATCCCGAGAGGTCCCCGAGCAACTCCCATGGGGACTGGCATTTCCAGAGGCCTCCAGAGCGGGTCCCTGAGGACAACGTCTCAAGTGGAGAGCACCTGCCGCAACTCGAGAAAATCCAGGAGGTTCTCCCCTCCAGGCGAGATGAGGCCCATTTCCGCTGAGGCGTCTCGAGGCTAATCACACCTAAACTCTGGAACTTCCAAAGGGTCCTTCACACCCTTGTTGCAACTCAAGAAGTTCCCCAACATACCTGACTCCACTCGAGAGGAAGCACGAGAGTCCCGCCCACATCCAGAGGAGCCCCGTTTCCGCCTGATAGATCCAGAGGAGGGATCCTTTCCCTGCGTGGTCGGGAAAGAATTCCCGGCGTTCCCGGCGCATTTCAAGAGGAGGCGCTCTCCACAGGAAAGGCGAGAGGAACTCCAGGGTCGTGCCACCATTCCCAGAATCCCCCACATGTCTCAGTCCATTCCAGGGAAACCTGTTTTCCCTGCACTGTCTCGACTTTCAAGCCGAGGATCGACTCAAACCACGGTGGCACGTGGGACAGCCCTGTGGGAAAGCCTCGTGGGAAAGCCTCGTAGGAAAGCCTCGAGGGAAAGCCACAGATCCCTTGATCCACACGAAGGGAAGCGCGACACAGCTGCTCCAGCTCGGGAGGAAAGCGCACGAGCATGCCCCCACTCGAGACGAGGACTGACTTCCCTGGGGAGACTCCAGAAGTACCCCAAGATCCATGTCAGGGCTGGAGAGGAATCCTCAGGTTCCGGCATCTACTACACACAAGGTCTTAGGCCCCGGCACCGACAGGAGAGGAATCCCGAGAGGCCCCCGAGCAATTCGCATGGGGACTGGCATTTCCTGAGGCCACCAGGGCGGTCCCTGAGGTCCCCGTCTTAAGTCCACAGTACCTGCCCCAACTCGAGAAAATCCAGGAGGTTCTCCCCTTCAGGCGAGATGAGGCCCATTTCCCCTGAGGCGTCTCGATGCTAATCACACCTAACCTCTGGAACTTCCAAAGGGTCCTTAACACCCTTGCTGCAACACAAGAAGTTCCTCGACATACCCGTTTCCAATCGAGAGGAAGCACGAGAGTCCCACCCACATCCAGAGGAGCCCCGTTTCCGCTTCATAGTTCCAGAGGAGGGATTCATTTCCTGTGTGGTCGAGAAAGAATTCCCGGCGATCCCGTCGCATCTCAAGTGGAGGCGCTCACCACAGAAAGGCGAGAGGAACTCCTGGGTCGTGCCACTATTCCCAGAGTCCCCCAGATGCTCAGTCCATAACAGGGAAACCAGTTTTCCCAGCACTGCCTCGACATTCAAGCCGAGGATCGACTCACACCACGGTGGTACGTGGGACAGCCCAGTGGGAAAACGTCGTGGGAAAGCCTCGTGGGAAAGCCTCGTGGGAAAGCCTCCAAGGAAAGCCGCAGATTCCTGGATCCACGCGAAGGGAAGAGTGACACTGCTGCTACAGCTCTGGAGGAAATTGCATATGCATGACCCCAATAGATATCAGGACTGACTCACCTGGGAGACTCCAGAAGTACCCCAAGATCCATGTAAGCACTGGAGAGGAATCCTCAGGTTCCGGCACCGACTCCACACAAGGTCTTAGGCGACTGCATCTACGGGAGAGGAATCCCGAGAGGCCCCCGAGCAACTCGCATGGCGTCTGGCCTTTCCTGAGGCCACCAGAGAGGGTCCCTGATGTCCCCGTCATAACTCGAGAGCACCTGCCACAACTCGAGAAAATCCAGGAGGTTCTCCCCTCCAGGCGAGATGAGGCCCATTTCCGCTGAGGGGTCTCGAGGCTAATCACACCTAACCTCTGGAACTTCCAAAGGGTCCTTCACACCCTTGCTGCAACTCAAGAAGTTCCCCGACATATCCGTCTCCACTCGAGAGGAAGCACGAGAGTCCCGCCCACATCGAGAGGAGTCCCGTTTCCGCCTCCTATCTCGAGAGGAGGGATCCTTTCCCTGCGTGGTCGGGATAGAATTCCCGGGGTTCCCGTCGCATCTCAAGAGGAGGCGCTCTCCACAGGAAAGGCGAGAGGAACTCCTGGGTTGTGCCACCATTCCCAGAGTCCCCCAGATGTCTCAGTCCATTCCAGGGAAACCTGTTTTCCCTGCACTGCCTCGACTTTCAAGCCGAGAATCGACTCACACCACGGTGGCACGTGGGACAGCCCTGTGGGAAAGCCTCGTGGGAAAGCCTCGTGGGAAAGCCTCGGGGGAAAGCCACAGATCCCTTGATCCACGCGAAGGGAAGCGTGACACTGCTGCTTCAGCTCGGGAGCAAATCTCACGTGGATGCGCCAACTCGAGACGAGGACTGAGTCCCCTGGGTAGGCTCCAGAAGTTCCCCAAGATCCATGTCAGCACTGGAGAGTAATCCTCAGGTTCCGACACCGATTCCACACATGGACTTAAGCCCCGGCATCGACGGGAGAGGAATCCCGAGAGGTCCCCGAGCAACTCCCATGGGGACTGGCATTTCCAGAGGCCTCCAGAGCGGGTCCCTGAGGACAACGTCTCAAGTCGAGAGCACCTGCCGCAACTCGAGAAAATCCAGGAGGTTCTCCCCTCCAGGCGAGATGAGGCCCATTTCCGCTGAGGCGTCTCGAGGCTAATCACACCTAAACTCTGGAACTTCCAAAGGGTCCTTCACACCCTTGCTGCAACTCAAGAAGTTCCCCGACATACCCGTCTCCACTCGAGAGGAAGCACGAGAGGCCCACCCACATCCAGAGCAGTCCCGCTTCCGCCTCCTAGCTCGAGAGGAGGGATCCTTTCCCTGTGTGGTCGGGACAGAATTCCCGGCGTTCCCGTCGCATCTCAAGAGGAGTCGCTTTCCACAGGAAAGGCGAGAGGAACTTCAGAGTCGTACCACCATTCCCAGAGTCCCCCAGATGTCTCCGTCCATTCCAGGGAAACCTGTTTTCCCTGCACTGCCTCGACTTTCAAGCCGAGGATCGACTCACACCACGGTGGCACGTGGGACAGCCCTGTGGGAAAGCCTCGTGGGAAAGCCACAGATCCCTTGATCCACGCGAAGGGAAGCGTGACACTGCTGCTACAGCTCGGGAGGAAAGCGCACGTGCCTGCCCCCACTCGAGACGAGGACTGACTCCCCTGGGGAGACTCCAGAAGTACTCCAAGATCCATGTCAGCACTGGAGAGGAATCCTCACGTTCCGGCAACGACTCCACAAAAGGTCTTAGGCCCCTTCATCGACGGGAGAGGAATCCCGAGAGGCCCCGGAGCAACTCGCATGGGGACTGGCCTTTCCTGAGGCCACCAGAGAGGGTCCCTGAGGTCCCCGTCGTAATTCGAGAGCACCTGCCGCAACTCGAGAAAATCCAGGAGGTTCTCCCCTCCAGGTGTGATGAGGCCCATTTCTGCTGAGGCGTCTCGAGGCTAATCACACCTAACCTCTGGAACTCCAAAGGTTCTTTCACACCCTTGCTGCAACTCAAGAAGTTCCCTGACATACCCGTCTCCACTCAAGAGGAAGCACGAGAGTACCGTAAACATCCAGAGGGGCCCCGTTTCCGCCTCATAGCTTGAGAGGAGGGATCCTTTCCCTGCGTGTTCGGGAAAGAATTCCCGGCGTTCTCCTCGCATCTCAAGAGGAGGTGGGCTCCACAGGAAAGGCGAGAGGAACTCCAGGGTCGTGCCACCATTCCCAGAGTCCCCCAGATGTCTAGGTCCATTCCAGGGAAACCTGTTTTCCCTGCACTGCCTCGAATTTCAAGCCGAGGATCGACCCACAGCACGATGACACGTGGGACAGCCCTGTGGTTAAGACTCGTGGGAAAGCCTCGTGGGAAAGCCTCGATGGAAAGCCACGGATCCCTTGATCCACGCGAAGGGAAGCGGGATACCGCTGCTACAGCTCGGGTGAAAGCGCACGTGGATGCCCCCACTCGAGTAGAGGACTGACTCCCCTGGGGAGACTCCAGAAGTACCCCAAGATCCATGTCAGCACTGGAGACGAATCCTCAGGTTCCGGAACTGACTCCACACAAGGTCATAGGCCCCAGCATCGATGGGAGAGGAATCCCGAGAGGCCCCCGAGCAACTCGCATGGGGACTGGCCTTTCCTGAGGCCACCAGAGCGGGTCCCTGTGGTCCCCGTCGTAAGTCGAGAGCACCTGCTGCAACTCGAGAAAATCCAGGAGGTTCTCCCCTCCAGGCGAGATGAGGCCCATTTCCGCTGAGGCGTCTCGAGGCTAGTCACACCTAACCTCTGGAACTTCCAACGGGTCCTTCACACCCTTGCCGCAACTCAAGAAGTTCCCCGACATACCCGTCTCCACTCGAGACGAAGCATGAGAGTCCCGCCCACATCCAGAGGAGCCCCGTTCCCGCCTCCTAGCTCGAGAGGAGGGATCATTTCCCTGCGTGGTCGGGAAAGAATTCCCGGTGTTCCCGTCACATCTCAAGAGGAGGCGCTCACCACAGGAAAGGCGAGAGGAACTCCAGGGTCATGCCACCATTCCCAGAGTCTCCCAGATGTCTCTGTCGATTCCAGGAAAACCTATTTTCCCTGCACTGCGTCGACTTTCAAGTCGAGGATCGACTCACACCACGGTGGCACGTGGGACTGCCCTGTGGGAAAGCCTCGTGGGAAAGCCTCCTGGGAAAGCCTCGTGGGAAAGCCTCGAGGGAAATCCACAGATCCCTTGATCCACTTGAAGGGAAGCGTGACACCGCTGCTACAGCTCGGGAGGAAAGCGCACGTGCATGCCCCCACTCGAGATGAGGACTGACTCCCCTGGGGAGACTCCAGAAGTACCCCAAGATCCATGTCAGCACTGGAGAGGAATCCTCAGGTTCCGGAACTGACTCCACACAAGGTCTTAGGCCCCAGTATCGATGGGAGTGGAATCCCGAGAGGCCCCCGAGCAACTCGCATGGGGACTGGCCTTTCCTGAGGCCACCAGAGAGGGTCCCTGAGGTCCCCGTCGTAAGTCGAGAGCACCTGCCGCAACTCGAGAAAATCCAGGAGGTTCTCCCCTCCAGGCGATGATGAGGCCCATTTTCCGCTGAGGCGTCTCGAGGCTAATCACACCTAACCTCTGGAACTCCAAACGGTCTTCACACCCTTGCTGCAACTCAAGAAGTTCCCCTGACATACCCGTCTCCACTCGAGAGGAAGCACGAGAGTACCCGTCACATCCAGAGGAGCCCCGTTTCCGCCTCATAGCTTGAGAGGAGGGATCCTTTCCCTGCGTGGTCGGGAAAGAATTCCCGGCGTTCTCCGTCGCATCTCCAAGAGGAGGTGCGGCTCCCACAGGAAAGGCGAGAGGAACTCCAGGGTCGTGCCACATTCCCAGAGTCCCCCAGATGTCTCAGGTCCATTCCAGGGAAACCTGTTTTCCCTGCACTGCTCGACTTTCAAGCCGAGGATCGACCACACAGCGATGACACGTGGGACAGCCCTGTGGTTAAGACTCGTGGGAAAGCCCTCGTGGGAAAGCTCCCGACATGCGAGTTGCTCGGGGTCCTTCTCGGGATTCCTCTCCTCCCGGTCTAGGCCGGGGCATAAGATCTTGTGTGGAGCGGTGGCCGGAATCCTTAGCATTCCTCTCCAGGTTCTGACATGGATCTCTGGGGTTTCTTGCTGTAGTCGTCCCCAGGGAGTCAGTACCTCCTACTCGAGTGGGGGCATCACATCGTGCGGCTTTCCTACCGACTGTAGGAGCAGTCACGCTTCCTTCGGGGATGCAAGGGATCTCGTGGCTTTCCTCGAGGTCGTTCCCGAGTTTCCACACGAGTCTTACCACAGGGCTGTCGCCACGGTCATCGTGCGTGGAGTCCGACTCGCTTGAGAATCCGAGGGCAGTGCAGGGAAAACAGGTTGTCGGCCTGGAATGGACTGAGACATTGGGGACTCTGGGATGGTGGAGTCGACCCTGGAGTTCCTCTCGCCTTTCCTGTGGAGGCGCTCTCCTCTTGAGAATGCCGAGGGGGGGGAGAGGGGAATACGCCAGGGAAGATCCGCGACACCGAAGTCCCTCCTGCTCGCAGCTAGAGCGGGAGAAACGGGGCCCCTCTGGATGTTTCCGGGTACTTCTAGCTGCTTCCCTCTGAGTGTGAAGACGGGTTGTCGGGGAACTTCTTGAGTTTGCAGCAAGGGTGTGAAAGAACGCTTTTGGAGTTCCAGCAGGTTAGGTTGTGAATTAGCCTCGATGCGCTCAGTCGAGAAATGGACCATCTCGCCTGGAGGGGAGAAGCCTGCCTGGATGTTTCTCGATTGGGGCAGGTGCTCTCGACCTTACGACGGGGACCTCAGGAGCACGCTCTTGTGGCTCAGGAAAAGGCGCAGTCCCATGCGACGTTGTCGTGCGGGCCCTCTCGGGACCTTCCTCTCCCGTCGATGAGCGGGCCCTAAGACCTTGTGTGCGAGTCGTGCCGGGAGACTAGGAGTATCATCTCTCCAGTGCTGACCGATGGAATCTGGGACTATTCTGGGTCTCCCCGTGGAGTCAGTCCATCCTCTCGAGTGGGGGCAGACGCGTGCGGCTTGTCCCCTTGAGCTGTAGCAGCAGTGTCAATCGGCTTCCTATCGGCGTGGATCAAAGGGAATCTGTGCTTTCCCAGCTATGACGAGCTTTTCCCACAGGCTTTCCACGCTGTGCTCCACGTCCCGTGGTGTAGTCGATCCATCGCTTGAAAGTCGACGGCAAGTGCAGGGAAAACAGAGTTTTGCCTGGATGGACCAAGAGACATCTGAGGGACTCTGTGAATGGTGAGCTGACCCTGGAGTTCCTCTCGCCTTTCCTGTGGATAAGCGCCTCCTCTGTTGGAGATGCGAGCGGAGGCCGGGGAATGTCTTCCGACACAATGGAAAGATCCTCCTTCAGCTATAGGATAGGAGGGGACGCTCCTCTGGTGTGGGCGGGCTCTACGGTGCTTCTCCTGATGGAGACGGTTATGTTCGCGGGGGAACTTCTTGAGTTGCAAGCAAGGGTGTGAAGGACCTTTGGAAGTTTCAGAGTTTAGGTAGTTGACTAGCCTCTGAGACGCCTGCAGCGGAAATGGGCCTCATCTCGCCTGGAGGGAGACTCCCTGGATTTTCTCGAGTTTGGGCAGGCATGCTCTCGGCCTTAAGACGTTTTTGGACTCAGGGAATCCGCCTCTGGGCCTCAAGGAAATGGCTATCGCCCATGGGAGTTGCCTCCGGGCGCTCTCGGATTTCTCACGTCCCATCGAACTTGCGGGCTAAGACCTGTGTGGATCGAGTGCGGAACTCGAGGTATTCACTACTCGCAGTGCTGACATGGACTTTGGGAATTCTGGAGCCTCCCCATGGGGAGCTCAGTCCTTCTCGAGTGGCGCATCACGTGAGTTTCGCTCCCGAGCTGTAGGCAGGCGTGTCGCGCTTTCCCTTCACGAGTGGATGATAGGGATCTGTGGTTTCCTCGAGGCTTTCCACAGAGGCTTTCCCACGAGGCTTTCCCACAGGGCTTCCCGGGAGTCCCAACGTGCCACGTGGTGTGAGTCGATTCGCTTGAAAGTGAAGCACGTGCAGGAGAAAATCAGGTTTTCCTGGAATCGGACGAGACGATCTGGGAGGACTCTGGAATGGTGGCATAACCTGCAAGGTTCCTCTCCGTGCCTTCCTGTGGTAGAGCGGCCTCCCTCTTGAGATGGACGGGAACCGCGGAATTTTTCCCCGACCCGCAGGGAAAAGATCCCCTCACCTCTGAGCCTAGGAGGCGGGAACGGGGACTCTGATGTGGGCGGGACTTCGTGCTTCTCTCGAGTGAGACGGGATATGTCGGGGAACTTCTTGAGTTGCAGCACCGGGTGTGAAGGAACTTGGAAGTTGACAGAGGTTATGGTGTGACTAGCCTCGAGACCCTAGGGCAACACAGAAATGGCGCCTCATCTCGCCTGGAGGGGAGAAACTCCTGGATTTTCTTCGATTGTGAGCAGGTGCTCTCGATTATGACGGGACACCAGGGACCCGCTCTTGTGGCCTCAGGAAGGCCAAGCACCCATGCGAGTTGCTCGGGGCCTCCTCGGGATTCTCCTCCCAGTCAGATGCTGTGGACTATGACTTGTGGTGGGAGTGGTTTCCGGACCTGAAGGATTCTCTCCAGTCCTTACATGGCATCTTGGGTACTTCTGGAGTCTCCCAGGATAGTCCGTCTCTGTATGTTGCGCGGCTCACGTAGCATATGCAAACTCCAGAGCTGTAGGCAGCAGTGTCACTCTTCCCTTCGCGTAGATCAAGGGATACCCGT
>NW_017214730.1:0-14466 GCF_001704415.2 Capra hircus
CGCCTTTCCTGTGAGAGCGCCGCCTCTTGAGATGCGACGAGATGCGACGGGAACGCCGGGAATTCTTTCCCCACCACGCAGGGAAAGGATCCCTCCTCTCGAGCTAGGAGGCGGAAACGGGGCTCCTCTAGATGGGCGGGACTCTTGTGCTTCCTCTCGAGTGGAGACGGGTATGTCGGGGAAATTCTTGAGTTGCAGCAAGGGGTGTGAAGGACCCTTTGAAAGTTCGAGAGGTTAGATGTGATTTGCCTCGAGACGCCTCAGCGGAAATGGGCCTCATCTCGCCAGGAGGGGAGAACCTCCTGGATTTTCTCGAGTTGCGGCAGGTGCTCTCGACTTACGACGGGGATCTCAGGGACCCGCTCTGGTGGTCTCAGGAAAGACCAGTCCCCATGCGAGTTGCTCGGGGGCCTCTCGGGATTCCTCTCCCGTCGAAGTCGGGGCCTAAGTCCTTGTGTGGAGTCGTGCCGGAATCTGAGGATTCCTCTCCAGTGCTGACATGGATCTTGGGTACTTCTGTGTCTCCCCAGGGGAGTAAGTCCTCGTCTCGAAAAGTGGCCTGCACGTGCGCATTCCTCTCGAGCTGTAGCAGCAGTGTCACGCTGGCTTCAGACCTTGTGTGGCGTCGGTCCTGGAACCTGAGAATTCCTCTCCAGTGCTGACATGGGTCTTGGGGTACTTGTGAGTCTTCCCAGGGGAGTCAGTCTTCGTCTCGAGTGGGGGCCTGCACGTGCGTTTTCCTCCCGAGCAGAGGCTGCAGTGTAGCGCTGCCCTTCCCGTGGATCAAGGGATCGGTGGCTTTCCTCGAGGCTTTCCAACGAAGATTTCCCACGAGGCTTTCCCACAGGGCTGTCGCCACGTACCACCGTGGTGTGAGTCGATCCTCGGCTTGAAAGTAGAGGCAGTGCAGGGAAAACAGGTTTCCCTGGAATGGACTGAGACTTCTGGGGGACTCTGGAATGGTGGCACGACTCTGGAGTTTCCTCTCGCCTTTCCTGTGGAGAGCGCCTCCTCTTGAGTAGCGACGGGAACGCCGGGAATTCTTTCCCCCCACGCAGGGAAAAGATTCCTCCTCTCGAGCTCGGAGCCGGAAATGGGGCTCCTCTGGTTTTGGAGCGGACTCTTGTGCTTCCTCTCGAATGGAGACGGGTATGTCGGGGAACTTCTTGAGTTGGCAGCAAGGGCGTGAAGGACCTTTGGACGTTCCAGATGTTAGATTTATTAGCCTCAAGTCGCCTCAGCGGAAATGGGCCTCATCTCGCCTGGAGGGGAGAAACCTCCTGGATTTTCTCGAATTGCGGCCGGTGCTCTCGACTTACGACGGGGACCTCGGGGACCCGCTCTGGTGGCTTCAGGTAAAGGCCAGTCCCCATGGGAGTTGCTCGGGGGCCTCTCGGCATTCTCCTCCCGTCGATGCCGGGGTGTAAGACCTTGTTTGGAGTCGGTGCCGGAACCTGAGCATTCCTCTCCAGTGCTGACATGGATCTTGGGGTACTTCTGGAGTCTCTCCAGGGGAGTCAGTCCTCGTCTCGAGTGGGGTCATGCACGTGTGCTATCCTCCCCAGCTGTAGCAGCAGTGTCGCGCTTCCCTTCGCGTGGATCAAGGGATCTGTGGCTTTCCCTCGTGGCTTTCCCACGAGGCTTTCCCACGAGGCTTTTCCCACAGGACTGTCCCACGTGTCACCCTGGTGTGAGTCGATCCTCGGCTTGAAAGTTGAAGCAGTGCACGGAAAACAGGTTTCCCTGGAAAGGACTGAGACATCTGGGGGACTCTGGGAATGGTGGCACGACCCTGGAGTTCCTCTCGCCTTTCCTGTGGAGAGCGCCTCCTCTTGAGATGCGACAGGAACGCCGGGAATTCTTTCCCAAACACGGAGGGAAAGGATCCATCCTCTCGAGCTAGGAGGCGGAATCTGAGCTCCTCTGTATGTGGCCGGGACATTCGTGCTTCCTCTCGAGTGGAGACGGGTATGTCGGGGAACTTCTTGAGTTGCAGCAAGGGCGAGAAGGACCCTTTGGAAGTTCCAGATGTTAGATTTGATTAGCCTCATGACGCCTCAGTGGAAATGGGCCTCATCTCGCCTGGAGGGGAGAACCTCCTGGATTTTCTCGAGTTGCGGCAGGTGATCTCGACTTACGACGGGGACTTCAGGGACCCGCTCTGGTGGCCTCAGGAAAGGCCAGTCCCCATGCGAGTTGCTCGGCGGCCTCTGGGGATTCCTCTTGCGTCGATGCTGGGTCTAAGACCTTGTTTGGACTCGGTGCCGGAACCTGAGGAATCCTCTCGAGTGCTGACATGGATCTTGGGGTACTTTTGGAGTCTCTCCAGGAGAGTCAGTCCTCGTCTCGAGTGTGGGCATGCACGTGCGCTTTTTCCCCAGCTGTAGCAGCAGTGTCATGCTTCCCTTCGCGTGGATCAAGGGATCTGTGGCTTTCCCTCGAGGCTCTCCCAGGAGGCTTTCCCACGAGGCTTTCCCAGAGGGCTGTCCTACGTGCCACCGTGGTGTGAGTCGATCCTCGGCTTGAAAGTAGAAGCAGTGCAGGGAAAACAGGTTGCCCTGGAATGGACTGAGACATCTGGGGGACTCTGGGAATGGTGGCACGACTCTGGAGTTCCTCTCGCCTTTCCTGTGGAGAGCGCCTCCTCTTGAGAAGCGACGGGAACGCGGGGAATTCTTTCCCCACCACGCAGGGAAAGGATCCCTCCTCTCGAGCTAGGAGGCGGAAACTGGGGCTCCTCTGGATGTGGGCGGGAGTCTCGTGCTTCCTCTCGAGTGGAGACGGGTATGTCGGGGAACTTCTTGAGTTGCAGCAAGGGTGTGAAGGACCCTTTGGAAGTTCCAGATGTTAGCATGTGATTAGCCTCGAGACGCCTCAGTGGAAATGGGCCTCATCTCTGCCTGGAGGGGAGAACCTCCTGGATTTTCTCGAGTTGCGGCAGGTGCTCTCGACTTACGACGGGGATCTCAGGGACCCGCTCTGGTGCCTCAGGAAAGGCCAGTGCCCATGCGAGTTGCTCGGGGGCTCTCGGGATTCCTCTCCCGTCGAATACTGGTGCCTAAGACCTTGTGTGGAAGTCTGGTGCCGGAACCTGAGGATTCCTCTCCAGTGCTGACATCGGAATCTTGGGGTACTTCTTGGAGTCTCCCCAGGGAAGTCAGTCCTCGTCTCGAGTGGGGCATGCACGTGCGCTTTTCCTCCCGAGCTTAGCAGCAAGTGTCACGCTTCCCTTCGCGTGGATCAAGGGATCTGTGGCTTTCCCTCGAGGCTTTCCCAGGAGGCTTTCCCACGAGGCTTTCCCACAGGGCTGTCCCACGTGCCACCGTGGTGTGTGTCGATCCTCGGCTTGAAAGTCGAGGCAGTGCAGGGAAAACAGGTTTCCCTGGAATGGACTGAGTACATCTGGGGGACTCTGGGAATGGTGGCACGGCCCTTGGAGTTCCTCTCGCTTTTCCTGTGGAGAGCGCCTCCTCTTGAACATGCGACGGGAACGCCGGGAATTCTTTCCCGACCACGCAGGGAAAGGATGACTCCTCTCGAGCTAGGAGCGGAAACGGGGCTCCTCTGGATGTGGGCGGGACTCTCGTGCTTCCTCTCGAGTGGAGACGGGTATGTCGGGGAACTTCTTGAGTTGCAGCAAGGGTGTGAAGGACCCTTTGGAAGTTCCAGAGGTTTAGGTGTGATTAGCCTCGAGACGCCTCATGCGGAAATGGGCCTCAATCTCGCCTGGAGGGGAGAACCTCCTGGATTTTCTCGAGTTGCGGCAGGTGCTCTCGACTTACGACGGGGACCTCAGGGACCCGCTCTGGTGGCCTCAGGAAAGGCCAGTCCCCATGCGAGTTGCTCGGGGCCTCTCGGGATTCCTCTCCCGTCGATGCCTGGGCCTAAGACCTTGTGTGGAGTCGGTGCCGGAACCTGAGGATTCCTCTCCAGTGCTGACATGGATCTTGGGGTACTTCTGGAGTCTCCCCATGGAGTCGAGTCCTCGTCTCGAGTGGGGGCATGCACGATGCGCTTTTCCTCCCGAGCTGTAGCAGCAGTGTCACGCTTCCCTTCGCGATGGATCAAGGGATCTGTGGCTTTCCCTCCGAGGCTTTCCCACGAGGCTTTCCCACGAGGCTTTTCCACAGGGCTGTCCCAGGTGCCACCGTGGTGTGAGTCGATCCTCGGCCTTGAAAGTCGGAGGCAGTGCAGGGAAAACAGGTTTCCTTGGAATGGACTGAGACATCTGGGGGACTCTGGGAATGGTGGCACGACCCTGGAGTTCCTCTCGCCTTTCCTGTGGAGAGTGCCTCCTCTTGAGATGCGACGGGAACGCCGGGAATTCTTTCCCGACCACGCAGGGAAAGGATCCCTCCTCTCGATCTAGGAGGCTGAAACAGGGGCTACTCTGGTATGTGGGCGGGACTCTCGTGCTTCCTCTCGAGTGGAGACGGGTATGTTGGGGATCTTCTTGAGATGCAGCAAGGGTGTGAAGGACCCTTTGGAAGCTCCAGAGGTTAGGTGTGATTAGCCTCGAGTCGCCTCAGGGAAAATGGGCCTAAACTCGCCTGGAGGGGAGAACCTCCTGGATTTTCTCGAGTTGCGGCAGGTGCTCTCGACTTACGACGGGGACATCAGGGACCCGCTCTGGTGGCCTCAGGAGAGGCCAGTCCCCAGGCGAGTTGCTCGGGATCCTCTCGGGATTTCTCTCCCGTCGATGCCGGGACTAAGACCTGGTGTGGAGTGGGTGCCGGAACCTGAGCATTCCTCTCCAGTGCTGACATGGATCTTGGGGTACTTCTGGAGTCTCCCCAGGGGAGTCAGTCCTCGTCTCGAGTGGGGACATGCACGTGTGCTTTCATCCCGAGTTGTAGCAGCGGTGTCACTTTTCCCTTCACGTGGATCAAAGGGATCTGTGGCTTTCCCTCGAGGCTTTCCCACTCCCGAGGCTTTCCCATGGGCTGTCCCACGTGCCACCGTGGTGTGAGTCGATCCGTCGGCTTTGAAAGTCGAGGCAGTGCAGTGGAAAACAGGTTTCCCTGGAATGGACTGAGACATCTGGGGGACTCTGGGAATGGTGGCACGACCCTGGAGTTACCTCTCGCCTTTCCTGTGGAGAGCGCCCTCCTCTTGAGATGCGACGGAAACGCCGGGAATTCTTTCCCAACCACGCAGGGAAAGGATCCCTCCTCTCGAGCTAGGAGGCGGAAACGGGGCTCCTCTGGATGTGGGCGGGACTCTCGTGCTTCCTTTCGAGTGGAGACGGGTATGTCGGGGAACTTCTTGAGTTGCAGCCAAGGGTGTGAAGGATCCTTTGGAAGTTCCACAGGTTAGGTGTGATTAGCCCTCGAGACGCCTCAGCGGAAATGGGCCTCATCTCGCCTGGAGGGGAGAACCTCCTGGATTTTCTCGAGTTGCGGCAGGTGCTCTCGACTTACGACGGGGACCTCAGGGACCCGCTCTGGTGGCCTCAGGAAAGGTCCAGTCCCCATGCGAGTTGCTCGGGGGCTCTCAGGATTCCCTCCCATCGATGCCTGGGGCCTAAGACCTTGTGTGGATCAGGTGCCGGAACCTGAGGATTCCTCTCCAGTGCTGACATGGATCTTGGGGTACTTCTGGAGTCTCCCCAGTGGAGTCAGTCCTCGTCTCGAGTGGGGGCATGCACTTGCGCTTTCCTCCCGAGCTGTAGCAGCAGTGTCGCGCTTCCATTCGCGTGGATCAAGGGATCTGTGGCTTTCCCTCGAGGCTTTCCCACGAGGCTTTCCCACGAGGCTTTCCCACAGGGCTGTCCCTCGTGCCACCGTGTTGTGAGTCGATCCTCGGCTTGAAAGTCGAGGCAGTGCAGGGAAAACAGGTTTCCCTGGAATGGACTGAGACATCTGGGGGACTCTGGGAATGTGGCACGACCCTGGAGTTCCTCTCGCCTTTCCTGTGGAGAGCGCCTCCTCTTGAGATGGGACGGGAACACTGGGAATTCTTTCCTCGACCACGCTGGGAAACAATACCTCCTCTCGAGCTAGGAGGTAGAAACGGGGTTCCTCTGGATGTGGGCGGGACTCTCGTGCTTCCTCTCGAGTGGAGACGGGTATGTCGGGGATCTTCTTGAGTTGTAGCAAGGGTGTGAAAGACCCTTTGGAAGTTCCAGAGGTTAGGTGTGATTAGCCTCGAGACGCCTCAGCGGAAATGGGCCTCATCTCGCCGGGAGGGGAGAACCTCCTGGATTTTCTCGAGTTGCGGCAGGTGCTCTCGACTTACGACGGGGACCTCAGGGACCCGCTCTGGTGGCCTCAAGAAAGGCCAGTCCCCTTGCGAGTTGCTCTCGGGCCTCTCGGGATTCCTCTCCCGTCGATGCTGGGGCCTAAGACCTTGTGTGGCGTCAGTGCTGGAACCTGAGGTTTCCTCTTCCAGGTGCTGACATGGATCTTGGGGTACTTCTGGAGTCTCCCCAGGGGAGTCAGTCCTCGTCTCGAATGGGGGCATGCACGTGCGCTTTCCTTCCGAGCTGTAGCACCAGCGTCGCGCTTCCCTTCGCGTGGATCAAGGGATCTGTGGCTTTCCTGCGAGGCTGTCCCACGAGGCTTTCCCACGAGGCTTTCCCACAGGGCTGTTCCACGTGCCACCGTGGTGTGAGTCTATCCTCGGCTTGAAAGTGGAGGCAGTGCAGGAAAACAGTTTTCCCTGGAATGGACTGAGACATCTGGGGGACTCTGGCAATGGTGGCACGACCCTGGAGTTCCTCTCGCCTTTCCTGTGGAGAGCGCCTCCTCCTGAGATGCGACGGGAGCACCGGGAATTATTTCCCGACCACGCAGGGAAAGGATCCCTCCTCTCGAGCTAGGAGGCGGAAACCGGGGCTCCCCTGGATGTGGGCGGGACTCTTGTGCTTCCTCTTGAGTGCAGACGGGTATGTCGGGGAACTTCTTGAGTTGCAGCAAGGGCGTGAAGGACCCTTTGGACGTTCCAGATGTTAGATTTGATTAGCCTTAAGACGCCTCAGCGGAAATGGGCCTCATCTCGCCTGGAGGGGAGAACCTCCTGGATTTTCTCTAGTTGCGGCAGGTGCTCTCGACTTACGACGGGGACCTCAGGGACCCGCTCTGGTGGCTTCAGGAAAGGCCAGTCCCCATGGGAGTTGCTGGCGGGCTTCTCGGCATTCCCCTCCCGTCGATGCCGGGGTGTAAGACCTTGAGTGGAGTCGGTGTCGGAACCTGAGCATTCCTCTCCAGTGCTGACATGGATCTTGGGGTATTTCTGGAGTCTCTCCAGGGGAGTCAGTCCTCGTCTCGAGTGGGGGCATGCACGTGTGCTATCCTCCCCAGCTGTAGCAGCAGTGTCGGGCTTCCCTTCGCGTGGATCAAGGGATCTGTGGCTTTCCCTCGTGGCTTTCCCACGAGGCTTTCCCACGAGGCTTTCCCACAGGGCTGTCCCACCTGCCACCGTGGTATGAGTCGATCCTCGGCTTGAAAGTCGAAGCAGTGCAGGGAAAACAGGTTTCCCTGGAATGGACTGAGACATCTGGGGGACTCTGGGAATGGTGGCACGACCCTGGAGTTCCTCTCGCCTTTCCTGTGGAGAGCGCCTCCTCTTGAGATGCGACGGGAACACCGGGAATTCTTTCCCGACCACGCAGGGAAAGGATCCCTCCTCTCGAGCTAGGAGGCGGAATCTGGGCTCCTCTGGATGTGGACGGGACTTTCGTGCTTCCTCTCGAGTGGAGACGGGTATGTTGGGGAACTTCTTGAGTTGCAACAAGGGAGAGAAGGACCCTTTGGAAGTTCCAGATGTTAGATTTGATTAGCCTCATGACGCCTCAGCGGAAATGGGCCTCATCTTGCCTGGAGGGGAGAACGTCCTGGATTTTCTCGAGTTGCGGCAAGTGCTCTCGACTCACGACGGGGACCTCAGGTACCCGATCTGGTGGCATCAGGAAAGGCCAGGCCCCATGCGAGTTGCTCGGCAGCCTCTGGGGATTCCTCTCCCGTCGATGCTGGGGCCTAAGACCTTGTGTGGAGTTGGTGCCGGAACCTTAGGATTCCTATCCAGTGCTGACATGAATCTTGGGGTACTTCTGGAGTCTCCCCAGGGGAGCCAGTCCTTGTCTCGAGTGGGGGCATGCTCGTGCGCTTTCCTCTCGAGCTGTAGCAGCAGTGTCACGCTGGCTTAAGACCTTGTGTGGCGTCGGTGCCGGAACCTGAGAATTCCTCTCCAGTGCTGACATGGAACTTGGGGTACTTCTGAGTCTCCCCAGGGGAGTCAGTCCTCGTCTCGAGTGGGGGCTTGCACGTACGCTTTCCTCTCGAGCTGTAGCAGCACTGTCGCGCTTCCCTTCGCGTGGATCAAGTGATCGGTGGCTTTTTCTCGAGGCTTTCCCAGGAGGCTTTCCCACGAGGCTTTCCCACAGGGCTGTCCCACGTGCCACCGTGGTGTGAGTCAATCCTCGGCTTGAGAGTCGAGGCAGTGCAGGGAAAGCAGGTTTCCCTGGAATTGACTGAGACATCTGGGGGACTCTGGGAATGCTGGCACGACCCTGGAGTTCCTCTCGCCTTTCCTGTGGAGAGCGCCTCCACTTGTGATGCGACGGGAACGCGGGGAATTGTTTCCCGACCACGCAGGGAAAGGATCTCTCCTCTCGAGATAGGAGGCGGACACGGGGATCCTCAGGATGTGGGCGGGACCATCGTGCTTCCTCTCGAGTGGAGACGGGTATGTCGGGGAAGTTCTTGAGTTGCAGTAAGGGTGTGAAGGACCCATTGGAAGTTCCAGATATTAGATGTGATTAGCCTCAAGACGCCTCAGCGGAAATGGGCTTCATCTCGCAGGGAGGGGAGAACCTCCTGGATTTTCTCGAGTAGCGGCAGGTGCTCTCGACTTACGACGGGGACCTCAGGGACCCGCTCTGGTGGCCTCAAGAAAGGCCAGTCCCTATGCGAGTTGCTCGGGGCCTCTCGGGATTCCTCTCCCGTCGATGCCGGGGCCTAAGACCTTATGTGGAGTCGGTTCCGGAACCTGAGCATTCCTCTCCAGTGCTGACATGGATCTTGGGGAACTTCTGGAGTCTCCCCATGTGAGTCAGTCCTCCTCTCTAGTGGGGCATGAACTTACGCTTTCCTTCCGAGCTGTAACAGCAGTGTCACGCTTCCCTTCGCGTGGATCAAGGGGTCAGGGGCTTTCCCCGAGGCTTTCCCATGAGGCTTTCCCACGAGGCTTTCCCACAGGGCTGTCCAACCTGCCACTGAGGAGTGAGTCGATCCTCGGCCTCAAATTCGAGGCAGTGCAGGGAAAACAGGTTTCCCTGGAATGGACTGAGACATCTGGGGGACTCTGGGAATGGTGGCACGACCCTGGAGTTCCTCTCGCCTTTCCTGTGGAGAGTGCCTCCTCTTGAGATGCGACGGGAACGCCGGGAATTCTTTCCCGACCACGCAGGGAAAGGATCCCTCCTCTCGATCTAGGAGGCTGAAACAGGGCTACTCTGTATGTGGGCGGGACTCTCGTGCTTCCTCTCGAGTGGAGACGGGTATGTTGGGGATCTTCTTGAGATGCAGCAAGGGTGTGAAGGACCCTTTGGAAGCTCCAGAGGTTAGGTGTGATTAGCCTCGAGTCGCCTCAGGGGAAATGGGCCTAAACTCGCCTGGAGGGGAGAACCTCCTGGATTTTCTCGAGTTGCGGCAGGTGCTCTCGACTTACGACGGGGACCTCAGGGACCCGCTCTGGTGGCCTCAGGAGAGGCCAGTCCCCAGGCGAGTTGCTCGGGGGCCTCTTGGGATTACTCTCCCGTCGATGCCGGGGACTAAGACCTGGTGTGGAGTGGGTGCCGGAACCTGAGGATTCCTCTCCAGTGCTGACATGGATCTTGGGGTACTTCTGGAGTCTCCCCAGGGGAGTCAGTCCTCGTCTCGAGTGGGGACATGCACGTGTGCTTTCATCCCGAGTTGTAGCAGCGGTGTCACTTTTCCCTTCTCGTGGATAAAGGGATCTGTGGCTTTCCCTCGAGGCTTTCCCTCGAGGCTTTCCCATGGGCTGTTCCACGTGCCACCGTGGAGTGAGTCGATCGTCGGCTTTAAAGTCGAGGCAGTGCAGTGAAAACAGGTTTCGCTGGAATGGACTGAGACATCTGGGGGACTCTGGGAATGGTGGCACGACCCTGGAGTTACTCTCGCCTTTCCTGTGGAGAGCCCCTCCTCTTGAGAAGCGACAGGAAACGCCGGGAATTCTTTCCCAACCACGCAGGGAAAGGATCCCTCCTCTCGAGCTAGGAGGCGGAAACGGGGCTCCTCTGGATGTGGGCGGGACTCTCGTGCTTCCTTTTGAGTGGAAACGGGTATGTTGGGGAACTTCTTGAGTTGCACCAAGGGTGTGAAGGACCCTTTGGAAGTTCCAGAGGTTAGGTGTGATTAGCCCCGAGACGCCTCACCGGAAATGGGCCTCATCTCGCCTGGAGGGGAGAACCTCCTGGATTTTCTCGAGTTGCGGCAGGTGCTCTCGACTTACGACGGGGACCTCAGGGACCCGCTCTGGTGGCCTCAGGAAAGGCCAGTCCCCATGCGAGTTGCTCGGGGCCTCTCGGGATTCCCCTCCCGACGATGCCGGGTCCTAAGACCTTGTGTGGAGCTGGAGCCGGAATCTGAGCATTCCTCTCCATTACTGACATGGATTTTTGGGGTACTTTTGGAGTCTCCCCAGGGGAGTCAGTCCTCGTCTCGAGTGGGGGCATGCACGTGCGCTTTCCTCCCGAGCTGTAGCAGCAGTGTCACTCTTCCCTTAGCGTGGATCAAGGGATCACGGGCTTTCCCTCTAGGCTTTCCCACGAGGCTTTCCCTACAGGGCTGTCCCAAGTGCCGCCGTGGTGTGAGTTGATCCTCGGCCTTGAAAGTCGAGGCAGTGCAGGGAAAACAGGTTTCCCTGGAATGGACTGAGACATCTGGGCGACTCTGGAAATGGTGGCACGACCCTGGAATTCTTCTCGCCTTTCCTGTGGAGAGCGCCTCCTCTTGAGATGCGATGGGAACGCCGGGAATTCTTTCCCGACCACGCAGGGAAAGGATCCCTCCTCTCGAGCTAGAAGGCGGAAACGGGGCTCCTCTGGATGTGGGCGGGACTCTCGTGCTTCCTCTCGAGTGGAGACGGGTATGTCGGGGAACTTCTTGAGTTGCAGCCAGGGTGTGAGAGACCCTTTGGATGTTCCAAATGTTAGATGTGATTAGCCTCGAAACGCCTCAGCGGAAATCGGCCTCATCTCGCCTGGAGGGGAGAACCTCCTGGATTTTCTCGAGTGCGGTAGGTACTCTCGACTTACGACGGGGACCTCAGGGACCCGCTCTGGTGGCCTCAGGAAAGGCCACTCCCCATGTGAGTTGCTCTTGGGCCACTCGGGATTCCTCTTCCCGTCGATGCTAGGGCCTAAGACCTTGTGTGGAGTCAGTGCCGGAACCTGAGGATTCCTCTCCAGTGCTTACATTGATCTTGGGGTACTTCTGGAGTCTCCCCAGGGGAGTCAGTCCTCGTCTCGAGTGGGGGCATGCATGTGCGATTTCCTGCCGAGCTGTAGCAGGCAGTGTCACGCTTCCCTTCGCGTAGATCAAGGGATCTGTGGCTTTCTCTCGAGGCTTTACCACGAGGCATTTCCCACGAGGCTTTCCCACAGGGCTGTCCCACGTGCCACCGTGGTGTGAGTCGATCCTCGGCTTGAACGTCGAGGCAGTTCAGGGAAAACAGGTTTCCCTGGAATGGACTGAGACATCTGGGGGACTCTGCGAATGGTGGCACGACCCTGGAGTTCCTCTCGCCTTTCCTGTGGAGAGTGCCTCCTCTTGAGAAGCGACGGGAACGCCGGGAATTCTTTTCCCGACCATGCAGGGAACGGATCCCTCCTCTCGAGCTAGGAGGCGGAAACTGGGCTCCTCTGGATTTGGGCGGGACTCTCGTGCTTCCTCTCGAGTGGAGACGGGTATGTCGGGGAACTTCCTGAGTTGCAGCAAGGGTGTGAAGGACCCTTTGAAGTTCCAGAGTGTGAGATGTGATTAGCCTCCAGACGCCTCAGCGGAAATGGGCCTCATCTCCCCTGGAGGGGAGAACCTCCTGGATTTTCTCGAGTTACGGCAGGTGCTCTCGACTTACGACGGGGACCTCAGGGACCCGCTCTTTGGTCTCAGGAAAGGCCAGTCCCCATGCGAGTTGTTCGGACGGCCTCTCGGGAATCCTCTCCCGTCGATGCCGGGCGCCTAAGACCTTGTGTCTTGTCGGTGCCGGAACCTGAGGATTCCTCTCCAGTGCTGACATGGATCTTGGGGTACTTCTGGAGTCTCCCAAGGGGAGTCAGTCCTCGTCTCGAGTGGGGGCATGCACGTGCGCTTTCCTCCCGAGCTGTAGCAGCAGTGTCACGCTTCCCTTCGCGTGGATCAAGGATCAGGGGCTTTCCTCGGGCTTTCCCTCGAGGCTTTCCCACGAGGCTTTCCCACGAGGCTTTCCCACAGGGCTGTACCACGTGCCAACCGTGGTGTGAGTCGATCCTCGGCTTGAAATCGAGGCAGTGCTAGGGAAAACAGGATTTCCCTGGAATGGACTGAGACATCTGGGAGACTCTGGGAATGGTGGCACGACCCTGGAGTTCCTCTCGCCTTTCCTGTGGAGAGCGCCTCCTCTTGCAGGTGCGACGGAAACACGGGGAATTCTTTCCCGAACACGCAGGGAAAGGATCCCTCCTGTCGAGCTAGGAGGCGGAAACGGGACTCCTCTGGATGTGGGCGGGACTCTCGTGCTTCCTTTCGAGTGGAGACTGGGTATGTCGGGGAACTTCTTGAGTGCATCAAGGGTGTGAAGGACCCTTTGGAAGTTCCAGAGGTTAGGTGTGATTAGCCTCGAGATAGCCTGCAGCGGAAATGGGCCTTATCTGCCTGGAGGGGTGGTACCTCCTGGATTTTCTTGAGTTGCGGCAGGTGCTCTCGAATTACGACGGGGACTTCAGGACCCGCTCTGGTGGCCTCAGGAAAGGACAGTCCCCATGCGAGTTGCTCAGGGGCCTCTCGGGATTCCTCACCTGTCGATGCTGGTGCCTAAGACCTTGTGTGGAGTCGGTGCCAGACCTGAGGTTTCCTCTCCAGTGCTGACATTGATCTTGGGGTACTTCTGGAGTCTCCCCAGGGGAGTCAGTGCTCGTCTCGAGTGGGGGCTTGCACGTGGGCTTTCCTTCCGAGCCTTAGCAGAAGTGTCACGCTTCCCTTTCGCGTGGATCAAAGCATCTGTGGCTTTCCCTCGAGGCTTTCCCATGAGGCTTTCCCACCAGGCTTTCCCACCAGGCTTTCCAAAGGGCTGTCCTACGCGCCACCGTGGTGTGAGTTGATCCTCGGCTTGAAAGTCGAGGCAGTGCAGGGAAAACAGGTTTCCCTGGAATGGACTGAGACATCTGGGGGACTCCTGGAATGGTGGCACTACCCTGGAGTTCCTCTCGCCTTTCCTGTAGAGAGCCCTCCCTTGAGATGCGACGGGAACGCCGGGAATTCTTTCCCGACCACGCAGGGAAAATATTCCTCCTCTCGAGCTGCGAGGCAGAAACGGGACTCCTCTGTATGTGGGCGGGACTCTCGTGCTTCCTCTCGAGTGGAGACGGGTATGTCGGGAACTTCTTGAGTTGCAGCAAGGTGTCAGGGACCCTTTGGAAGTTCCAGAGGCTAGATGTGATTATCCCTGAGACGCCTCAGCGCAAATGAGCCTCATCTCTCCTGGAGGGGAGAACCTCCTGGATTTTCCCCAGTTGCGGCTTTGTGCTCGCCACTTACGATGGGGACCCCAGGGACCCGCTCTGGTGGCCTCAGGAAAGGCCAGTTCCCATGCGAGTTGCTTGGGGGCCTCTCGGGATTCCTCTCCTGTCGATGCTTGGGCCTAAGAGCTGGTGTGGAGTCGTTGCCGGAACCTGAGGATTCCTCTCCAGTCCCGACATGGATCTGTGGTACTTCTGTAGTCTCCCCAGGGCGTCAGTCCTCGTCTTGAGTGGGGGCCTGCAGATGCGCTTTCCTCACGAGCTGTAGCAGCAGTGTCACGCTTCCCTTCGCGTGGATCAAGGGATCTGTGGCTTTCCTCGAGGCTTTCCCACGAGACTTTCCCACAGGGCTGTCCCACGTGCCACCGTGGTGTGAGTGGATCCTCGGCTTGAAAGTCGAGGCAGTGCAGGGAAAGCAGGTTTCCCTGGAATGGACTGAGACATCTGGGGGACTCTGGAATGGTTGGCACGACCCTGCAGTTCCTCTCGCCTTTCCTGTGAGAGCGCCTCCTCTTGAGATGCGACGGGCGCCGGGAATTCTTTCCCGAACACGCAGGAAAGGATCACTTCTCTCGAGCTATGAGGAGGAAACGGGCTCCTCTGGATGTGGCCGGACTCTCGTGGCTTCCTCTCCAGTGGAGACGGCTATGTCGGGGAACTTCTTGAGTTGCAGCAAGGTGTGAAGGACCGTTTGAAGTTCCAGAGTTTAGGTGTTGATTAGCTCGAGG
>NW_017214731.1:0-14465 GCF_001704415.2 Capra hircus
TCGCATCTCAAGAGGAGGCGCTCTAAACAATAAAGGTGAGAGGAACTCCAGGTCGTGCCACCATTCCCAGAGTCCCCCGGATGTCTCAGTCAATTCCAGGAAACCTGTTTTCCCTGCACTGCCTCGACTTTCAATCCGAGGATAGAGTCACACCACGGTGGAACGTGGGACAGCCTGTGAGGGAAAGCCTCAGGAAAGCCTCGAAAAGCCTCGTGGGAAAGGCTCGAGGTAAAGAAACAGATCCCTTGATCCACGTGAAGGGAAGCCTGACACTGCTGATACAGCTTGGGAGGTAAGCGCACGTGCATGCCCCCACTCGACGAGGACTGACTCCCAGGGGAGTCTCCAGAAGTACCCCAAGATCCATGTCAGCATTGGAGAGAAATCCTCAGGTTCCAGCAACGACCACACAAGGTCTTAGGCCCCGGCATCTCCGGCAGAGCAATCCCGAGAGGCCCTCTAGCAACTCGCATCGGGACTGGCCTTCCTGAGGCCACCAGAGTGGGTCCCTGAGGCCCCGTCGTAAGTCGAGGGCACCTGCCGCAACTCGAGAAATCCTGGAGGTTCTCCCCTCTAGGCGAGATGATGCCCATTTCCACAGAGGCGTCTCGAGGGTAATCACATCTAACCTCTGGAACTTCCAAAGGATCCTTCACACCTTGCTGCAACTCAAGAAGTTCCCCGACATACCCGACTCCACTCGAGAGGAAGCACGAGAGTCCCGCCCACATGCACAGGACCCCCGTTTCCGCCTCAAGGACGAGAGGAGGAATCCTTTCCCTGCGTGGTGGGGAAAGAATTCCGGCATTCCCGTCCATCTCAAGAGGATGCGCTCTCCACAGGAAAGGCGAGAGGAACTCCAGGGTCGTGCCACCATTCCCAGAGTCTCCCAGATGTCTCAGTCCATTCCAGGGAAACCTGTTTTCCCTGCACTAACTCGACTTTAAGCCAAGGATCGACTCACACCACGGGGCACGTGGGACAGCCCTGTGAGAAAGCCTCGTGGGAAAGCCTCGTGGGAAAGACTCGAGGGAAATCCACAGATGCCTTGAACCACTCGAAGGGAAGCATGAAAATTGCTACAGCTCGCAGGAAAGCGCACGTGTATGCCCCCACTCGAGACGAGATCTGACTCCCCTGGGGAGACTCCAGAAGTACCCAAGATCCATGTCAGCACTGGAGAGGAATCCTCAGGTTCCAGCACTGACTCCACACAAGGTCTTAGGCCCGGGCATCGACGGGAGAGGAATCCCGAGAGACCACCGAGCATCTCGCATGGGACTGGCCTTTCGTGAGGCCACCAGAGCGGGTTCCTGAGGTCCCCGTCGTAAGTCGAGACCTGCCGCAACTGGAGAAAATCCAGGAGGTTCTCCCCTCCAGGCGAGATGAGGCCCATTTCCGCTGAGGCGTCTCGAGGCTAATCACACCTATCCTCTGGAACTTCCTATGGGTCCTTCACACCCTTGCTGCAACTCAAGAAGTTCCCCCCACATACCCGTCTCCACTCGAGAGGAAGCACGAGAGTCCCGCCCACATCCAGAGGAGCCCCGTTTCCGCCTCCTAGCTCGAGAGTAGAGATCCTTTTCCTGCGTGTTGGGGAAAGACTTCCCGGCGTTCCCGACGCATCTCAAGAGGAGGCACTCTCCACAGGAAAGGCGAGAGGAACTCCAGGGTCGTGCCACCATTCCCAGAGACCCCCAGATGTCTCAATCCATTCCAGGGAAATCTGTTTTCCCTGCACTGCCTCGACTTTCAAGCCGAGGATCGACTCACACCACGATGCACGTGGACAGCCCTGTGGAAAGCCTCGTGGGAAAGCCTCGAGGGAAAGCCACAGATCCCTTGATCCACGGCAAGGGAAGCGTGACACTGCTGCTACAGATCAAGAGGAAATCGCACGTGAGTGCCCCAATTCCAGACGAGGACTGACTCCCCTGTGGAGAATCCAGAAGTACCCCCAAATCCATGTCAGCACTGGAGAGGAATCCTCAGGTTCCGGCAGCGATTCCACACAAGGTCTTAGGCCCCGGCATCGACGGGAGAGGAATCCGAGAGACCCCGAGCTACTCCCATGGGACTGGCCTTTCCTGAGGCCTCCATAGCGGGTTCCTGAGGTCTCCGTCATATGTTGAGAGCACCTGCCACAACTCGAGAAAATCCAGGAGGTTCTCCCCTCCAGGCGAGATGAGGCCCATTTCCACTGAGGCATCTCGAGGCTAATCACACCTAACCTCTGGAACTGACAAAGGGTCCTTCACACCCTTGCTGCAACGCAAGAAGTTCCCCGACATACCCGTCTCCACTCGAGAGGAATCAGGAGACTCCGCCCTCATCCAGAGAAGCCCCGTTTCTGCCTCCCAGCTCCAGAGGAGGGATCCATTCCCTGCGTGGTCGGGAAAGAATTCGCGGCGTTCCCGTCGCATCTCAAGAAGAGGCGCTATCCACAGGAAAGGCGCGAGAGGAACTCCAGGGTCGTGCCACCATTCCCAGAGTCCCCCAGATGTCTCAGTTCATTCCAGGGAAACCTGTTTTCCCTGTACTGCCTCGACTTTCAAGCCGAGGATTGACTCACACCACAGTGGCACGTGGGACAGCCCTGTGGGAAAGCCTTGCGGGAATGCCTCGTGGGAAAGCCTCCAGGGAAAGCCTCGTGGGAAAGCCACAGATCCCTTGATCCACGCGAAGGGGAGCATGACACTGCTGCTACAGCTCGGGAGGAAAGCACATGTGCATGCCCCCACTCGCGACGAAGTCTGACTCCCCTGGGAGACTCCAGAAGTACCCTAAGATCCATGTCAGCACTGGAGAGGAATCCTCAGGTTCCGGCACTGACTCCACACAAGGTCTTATGCCGGGGTCCAGCCCTGGTGGATCCAGGGAATTCGAAGGGTGGATGGCGTTGGCGTGGAAAGACTTGTTTATTTATTAATGTAAGATTAGATTAGGAAACTATAGTGTAGTAAGAAGATTAAGTGGAGGAAGAGGGCTGAATAGCTTGGTTTACGCGGAAGGCCAATAAAATTCCAGACAAGGAATTTGCACCACCTACGTTGGGCCACCGGCGCCCGCTTGAATATCTAAGGGTGCCTCGCCTTAAGCTCCCTTTCGTGCGGGTCTTAGCAGCCAGGGCAAGTAAGTAGACCTGGCGAGCCTCCGCACTCGAGGTGGAGATTCAGCCTGAAGTTAAAGTAAAGAGCAGAGAGAAGGAAAGTTAGAGAAGAAGAAAGAGAGAGAAAGACACGGGGGGAGCCAGAGTCCCATGAAACCAGGCTGAGAGACTAGTTCGAGAAGCTGGTCCGAGAAACTGGCCCCCGGCCCCTGGCCTCCTCCTTTATTGTTCAGAAGGCCTTTTATACTTTGATAAAACATGGAGATCAATGGATAACACAAAATTATGTAGCATTCACAACCCAGATTATTTCTGTATATCATTTTGTATACAAAAGGTCTCAGGTGATTTACATTATCTTCTGGCCAAGAGGCTTGTTAACACTTTTTGGCTCTCTTCCTTAATGAATGTTAATTTTGTTTCCCCTGAAGTGTTTTTCTTTAATCTGAATCTCCTTAAAGCATTAAAGTTACATCTCTAATAAACAAAGGTGCAGTGGGTTATAACAAAGAAGGTACTTAACTCAAAGATCTAATGTTGCTAATACCAGGTCTACTACTTGTTTTTCTATATACCAACTATATCTAAAAATAAAGGATATGAAAATTTGGCAGCAAGCATTGACCTAAAAAATGAAACTTTTAATCAGTCCCATTCTAAAGATTTTGACTCCTCGGAAGCTCCTGCATTCCTAGGATGTTTTAAGCTTCCTGTGCCTCCTGCGGTCAGGAGGCCTCAAACAATCACAAGCACAGCTGTACGAGTCCTACAGGCAGGCTAGAAAGCCATCAGAGGGTTTTTGGATTGAAACACTCTTTCAAATGCAGAAGACTAACGCCCTGAATTGACTTTTTCCAGAAAAGGTCAGAAGAGTGAAAAAGCAGAGCACAAAAAACGGCAGATTTTTGTTGGGGTACATGCTTAAAAATTTCCAGAGGGGTCCCTGAAGTCTGAGCACGCCTATGTCAGCTTCCTTCCTCATAACCTTGTCACGGGCGGGCTTCCTCACACTGGCTCCCGGCAGTCTTAGGCCCGGCATCGACGAGAGGAATCCCGAGAGGCCCCCGAGCAACTCGCATGGGGACTGGCCTTTCCTGAGGCCACCAGAGCGGGTCCCTGAGGTCCCCGTCGTAAGTCGAGAGCACCTGCCGCAACTCGAGAAAATCCAGGAGGTTCTCCCCTCCAGGCGAGATGAGGCCCATTTCCCCTGAGGCGATCGAGGCTAATCACACCTAACCTCTGGAACTTCCAAAGGGTCCTTCACACCCTTGCTGCAACTCAAGAAGTTCCCCGACATACCCGTCTCCACTCGAGAGGAAGCACAAGAGTCCCGCCCTCATCCAGAGGAGCCCCTTTCCGCCTCCTAGCTCGAGAGGAGGGATCCTTCCCTGCGTGGTCGGGAAAGAATTCCCTGCGTTCCGTCGCATCTCAAGAGGAGGCGCTCTCCACAGGAAAGGCGAGAGGAACTCCAGGTCGTGCCACCATTCCCAGAGTCCCCCAGATGTCTCAGTCCATTCCAGGGAAACCTGTTTTCCCTGCACTGCCTCGACTTTCAAGCCGAGGATCGACTCACACCACGGTGGCACGTGGGACAGCCCTGTGGGAAAGCCTCCTGGGAAAGCCTCGAGGGAAAGCCACAGATCCCTTGATTCACGCGAAGGGAACGTGACACTGCTGCTACAGCTCGGAGGAAAGCGCACGTGCATGCCCCAATTCGAGACGAGGACTGACTCCCCTGGGGAGACTCCAGAAACCCCAAATCCATGTCAGCACTGGAGAGGAATCCTCAGGTTCCGGCACGACTCCACACAAGGTCTTAGGCCCCGGCATCGACGGGAGAGGAATCCGAGAGCCCCGAGCAACTCGCATGGGACTGGCCTTTCCTGAGGCCACCAGAGCGGTCCTGAGGTCCCCGTCGTAAGTCGAGAGCACCTGCCACAACTCGAGAAAATCCAGGAGGTTCTCCCCTCCAGGCGAGATGAGGCCCATTTCCCTGAGGCGTCTCGAGGCTAATCACACCTAACCTCTGGAACTTCCAAAGGGTCCTTCACACCCTTGCTGCAACTCAAGAAGTTCCCCAACATACCCGTCTCCACTCGAGAGGAATCACGAGAGTCCGCACATCCAGAGGAGCCCCGTTTCCGCCTCCTAGCTCGAGAGGAGGGATCCTTTCCCTGCGTGGTCGGGAAAGAATTCCCGGCGTTCCCGTCGCATCTTAAGAGGAGGCGCTCTCCACAGGAAAGGGAGAGGAACTCCAGGGTCGTGCCACCATTCCCAGAGTCCCCCAGATGTCTCAGTCCATTCCAGGGAAACCTGTTTTCCCTGCACTGCCTCGAATTTCAAGCCGAGGATCGACTCACACCACGGTGGCACGTGGGACAGCCCTGTGGGAAAGCCTCGTGGGAAACCCTCGGCAAAGCCTCGAGGAAACCACAGATCCCTTGATCCATGCGAAGGGAAGCGTGACACTGCTGCTACAGCTCGGGAGGAAAGCGCTCGTGCATGCCCCACTCGAGACGAGGACTGACGCCCCTGGGAGACTCCAGAAGTCCCGAAGATCCATGTAGGCACTGGAGAGGAATCCTCAGGTTCCGGCACTAACTCCACACAAGGTCTTAGGCCCCGGCATCGACGGGAGAGGAATCCCGAGGCCCGAGCAACTCGCATGGGGACTGGCCTTTCCTGAGGCCACCAGAGCGGTCCTGAGGTCCCGTCGTAAGTCGAGAGCTCCAGCCGCAACTCGAGAAAATCCAGGAGGTTCTCCCCTCCAGGCGAGATGAGGCCCATTCCGCTGAGGCGTCTCGAGGCTAATCACACAAGCTCTGGAACTTCCAAAGGGCCTTCAAACCCTTGCTGCAACTCAAGAAGTTCCCCGACATACCCCTCTCCACTCGAGAGGAAGCGAGAGTCCCCCACATCCAGAGGAGCCCGTTTCCGCCTCTAGCTCGAGAGGAAGGATCCTTTCCCTGCGTGGTCCGGAAAGAATTCCCGGCGTTCCCGTCGCATCTCAAGAGGAGGCGCTCCACAGGAAAGGCGAGAGGAACTCCAGGGTCGTGCCACCATTCCCAGAGTCCCCCAGATGTCTCAGTCCATTCCAGGGAAACCTGTTTTCCCTCACTGCCTCGACTTTCAAGCCGAGGATCGACTCACACCAGTGGCACGTGGAACAGCCCTTTGGAAAGCCTCGTGGGAAAGCCTCGAGGGAAAGCCACAGATCCCTTGATCCACGCGAAGGGAAGCGTGACACTGCTGCTACAGCTCGGGAGGAAAGCGCACGTGCATGCCCCACTCGAGACGAGGACTTACGCCTGGGGAGACTCCAGAAGTCCCGAAGATCCATGTCGGCACTGGAGAGGAATCCTCAGGTTCCGGCACTGACTCCACACAAGGTCTTAGGCCCCGGCATCGACGGGAGAGGAATCCCGAGAGGCCCCGAGCAACTCGCATGGGGACTGGCCTTTCCTGAGGCCACCAGAGTGGGTCCCTGAGGTCCCCGTCGTAAGTCGAGAGCACCTGCCGCAACTCGAGAAAATCCAGGAGGTTCTCCCCTCCAGGCGACATGAGGCCCATTTCCGCTGAGGTATCTCGAGGCTAATCACACCTTACCTCTGGAACTTCCAAAGGGTCCTTCACACCCTTGCTGCAACTCAAGAAGTTCCCCGACATACCCGTTTCTACTCGAGAGGAAGCACGAGAGTTCCCCGCACATCCAGAGGAGCCCCGTTTCCTCCTCCTAGCTCGAGAGGAGGGATCCTATACCTGCGTGGTCGGGAAAGAATTCCCGGCGTTCCCGTCGCATCTCAAATGGAGGCGCTCTCCACAGGAAAGGCGAGAGGAACTCCAGGGTCGTGCCATATTCCCAAAGTCCCCAGATGTCTCAGTCCATTCCAGGGAAACCTGTTTTCCCTGCACTGCCTCGACTTTCAAGCCGAGGATCGACTCACACAACGGTGGCACGTGGGACATCCCTGTGGGAAAGCCTCGTGGGAAAGCCTCGAGGGAAAGACACAGATCCCTTGATCCACGTGAAGGGAAGCGTGACACTGCTGCTACAGCTCGAGAGGAAAGCGCAAGTGCATAGCCCCACTCGAGATGAGGACTGACTCCCCTGGGGAGACTCCAGAAGTACCCCAAGATCCATGTCAGCACTGGAGAGGAATGCTCAGGTTCGGCACCGACTCCACACAAGGTCTTAGACCCCGGAATCTACGGGAGAGGAATCCCGAGAGGCCCCAGAGCAATTCGCATGGGGACTGGCCTTTCCTGAGGCCACCAGAGCGGGTCCCTGAGGTCCCCATCGTAAGTCGAGAGCACCTGCCGCAACTCGAGAAAATCCAGGAGGTTCTCCAATCCAGGCGAGATGAGGCCCATTTCCTCTGAGGCAACAAGGGCTAATCACACTTAAACTCTGGAACTTCCAAAGGGTCCTTCACACCCTTGCTGCAACTCAAGAAGTTCCCAGACATACCCGTCTCCACTCAAGAGGATCCCAAGGGTCCCGCCATATCCAGAGTGGCCCCGATTCCGCCTGCTAGCTCGAGAGGAGGTATCCTTTCCCTGCGAGTCGGGAAAGTATTCCAGCGTTCCCGTCTCATCTCAAGTGTAGGTGCTCTCCACAGGAAAGGCGAGAGGAACTCCAGTCTCAGCCCCATCCCAAAGTCCCCTGGATGTCTCAGTCCATTCCAGGGAAACCTGTTTTCCCTGCACTGCTCGACTTTCAATCCGAGGATCACTCACACCACGGTGACACGTGGGACAGCCCTGTGGGAAAGCCTCGTGGGAAAGCCTCGAGGGAAAGACACAGATCCCTTGATCCACGCGAAGGGAAGGCACACTGATGCTACAGCTCGGGAGGAAAGCGCACGGGCATGCCCCACTCGAGACGAGGACTGACTGCCCTGGGGAGAATCCAGAAGTACCAAGATCCATGTCGGCACTGGAGAGGAATTCTCAGGTTCTGGCACTGAGTCCACACAAGGTCTTAGGACCCAGCATCGACGGAGAGGAAATCCCGATAGGCACCCCGAGCAACTCGCATGGGGACTGGCCTTTCCTGAGGCCACCACACCGGGTCCCTGAGTTCCCCTCATAAGTCGAGCACGACCGCAACTCGAGAAAATCCAGGAGGTTCTCCCCTCCAGGCGAGCTGAGACCTATTTCCGCTGAGGTATCTCGAGGCTAATCACACCTTATCTCTGGAACTTCCAAAGGTCCGTCACTCCCTTGCTGCAACTCAAGAAGTTCCCCGACATACCCGTCTCCACTCACGAGAAACCGAGGTCCCGCCATATCCAGAGTGGCCCGTTCCGCCTGCTAGCTCGAGGAGGCATCCTTCCCTGGTGGTCGGGAAAGAATTCCTAGCGTTCCCGTCTCATCTCAAGAGTAGGCGCTCTCCACAGGAAAGGCGAGAGGAACTCCAGTATCAGCCCATTCCCAGAGTCCCCAGATGTTTCAGTCCATTCAGGGAAACCTGTTTTCCCTGCACTGCGTCGACTTTCAAGCCGAGGATGGACTCACACGCGATGGCACGTTGGACAGCCCTGTGGGAAAGCTCGTGGGAAAGCCTCGTGGGAAAGCCTCGAGGAAAGACACAGATCCCTTGATCCACGCGTAGGGAAGAGTGACACTGCTGCTACACCTCGGGAGGAAAGCGCACGTGCATGCCCCACTCGAGACGAGGACTGACTCCATGGGAGACTCCAGAAGTACCCCAAGATCCATGTCAGCACTGGAGAGGAATCCTCAGGTTCCGGCACCGACTCCACACAAGGTCTTAGGCCCCGGCATCGAGGGGAGGAATCCCGAGAGGCCCCGAGCAACTCGCATGGGACTGCCTTTCCTGAGGCCACCAGATCGGGTCCCTGAGGTCCCCGTCGTAAGTCGAGAGCACCTGCCGCACCTCGAGAAAACCAGGAAGTTCTCCCCTCCATTCGAGATGAGGCCCATTTCCGCTGTGGCGTCTCGAGGCTAATCACATCTAACATCTGGAACTTCCAAAAGGGTCCTTCACACCCTTGCTGCAACTCAAGAAGTTCCCCGACGTAACGTCTCCACTCGAGAGGAAGCACGAGAGTCCCGCCCACATCCAGAGGAGCCCCGTTTCCACCTCTAGTCGAGGGAGGGATCCTTTCCCGCGTGTCGGGAAAGAATTCCCGGCGTTCCCGTTCATCTCAAGAGGAGGTGCTCTCCACAGGAAAGGCGAGAGGAACTCCAGGGTCGTGCCACCATTCCCAGAGTCCCCTGGATGTCTCAGTCAATTCCAGGAAATCTGTTTTCCCTGCACTGCCGCGACTTTCAAGCCGAAGATCGACTCACATCTCGGTGGCACCTGGGACAGCCCTGTGGGAAAGCCTCGTGGGAAAGCCTCAAGGACAGACACAGATCCCTTGATCCACGCGAAGGAAGAACGGCACTGCTGCTGCAGCTCGGGAGGAAAGCGCACGTGCATGCCCCTCTCGAGACGAGACTGAGCCTGGGGAGACTCCAGAAGTACCTAAGATCCATGTTTGCACTGGAAGGAATCCTCAGTTCCGGCACTTACTCCACACAAGGTCTTAGGCCCAGCATCGCCGGAGAGGAATCCCGAGAGGCCCGAGCAACTCGCATGGGACTGGCCTTTCCTGAGGCCACCAGAGCGGATCCCTGAGGTCCCGTCGTAAGTCGAGAGCACCTGCCGCATCTCGAGAAAATCCAGGAGGTTCTCCCCTCAGGCGAATGAGCCCATTTCCGTTGAGCAACTAGGGGTAATCACACTTAACTCTGGAACTTCCAAAGGGTCCTTCACACCCTTGCTGCAACTCAAGAAGTTCCCCGACATACCCGTGTCCACTCAAGAGGAATCCGAGAGTCCCGCCATATCCAGAGTGCCCCGTTTCCGCCTGCTAGCTCGAGAGGAGGATACGTTCCCTGCGTGGTCAGGAAAGAATTCCCGGCGTTCCCGTCGCATATCAAGAGGAGGCGCTCTCCACAGGAAAGGCGAGAGGAACTCCAGGTCGTGTCCCCATTCCCTGAGTACCCCAGATGTCTCAGTCCATTCCAGGGAAAACTGTTTTCCCTTCACTGCCTCGATTTTAAGCCGAGGATCGACTCACACCACCGTGTCACGTTGGAAAGCCCTTTGGGAAAGCCTCGTGGGAAAGCCTCATGGAAAGTCTAGAGGGAAAGCCACAGATCCTTGATCCATGAAAAGGGAAGCGTACACTGCTGCTACAGCTCGGGAGAAAGCCACGTGCATGCCCCACTCGAGACGAGGACTTACGCCTCTGGGAGACTCCAGAAGTCCCGAAGATCCATGTCGGCACTGGAGAGGAATCTCACGTTCCGCACTGACTCCACACAAGGTCTTAGCCCCGGCATCGAGGGAGAGGAATCCGAGAGGCCCCCGAGCAACTCGCATGGGGACTGGCCTTTCCTGAGGCCACCAGATGGTCCCTGAGGTCCCCGTCGTAAGTCGAGAGCACCTGCCGCAACTCGAGAAAATCCAGGAGTTCTCCCCTCCAGGCGACATGAGGCCCATTTCCGCTGAGGTTCTCGAGGCTAATCACACTTACTCTGGAACTTCCAAAGGGTCCTTCACACCCTGCTGCAACTCAAGAAGTTCCGACATACCGTCTCACTCGAGAGGAAGCACGAGAGTTCCCGCACATCCAGAGGAGCCCCGTTTCCCCTCCTAGCTCGAGAGGAGGGATCCTTCCTGCGTGGTCGGGAAAGAATTCCCGGCGTTCCCGGTCGCATCTCAAGAGGAGGCGCTCTCCACAGGAAAGGCGAGAGGAACTCCAGGTCGTGCCATTTCCAAAGTCCCCCAGATGTCTCAGTCCATTCCAGGGAAACCTGTTTTCCCTGCACTGCCTCGACTTTCAAGCGAGGATCGACTCACACACGGTGGCACGTGGGACATCCCTGTGGGAAAGCCTCGTGGAAAGCCTCGGGAAAGACACAGATCCCTGATCAGCGGAAGGGAAGCGTGACACTGCTGCTACAGCTCGGAGGAAAGCGCAGTGCATGCCCCACTCGAGATGAGGACTGACTCCCTGGGAGACTCCAGAAGTACCCAAGATCCATGTCAGCACTGGAGAGGAATCCTCAGGTTCCGGACGACTCCACACAAGGTCTTAGACCCGGCATCACGGGAGAGGAATCCGAGAGGCCCCGAGCAATCGCATGGGGACTGGCCTTTCCTGAGGCCACCAGAGCGGGTCCCTGAGGTCCCCTCGTAAGTCGAGAGCACCTGCCGCAACTCGAGAAAATCCAGGAGGTTCTCCCTCCAGGCGAGATGAGGCCCATTTCCTGAGGCAACAAGGTAATCACACTTAACTCTGGAACTTCCAAAGGGTCCTTCACACCCTTGCTGCAACTCAAGAAGTTCCCGACATACCCGTCTCACTCAAGAGGAATCCAAGTCCCGCCCATATCCAGAGTGCCCCGATTCCGCCTGCTAGCTCGAGAGGAGGATCCTTTCCCTGCGTGGTCGGGAAAGAATTCCAGCGTTCCCTCATCTCAAGGAGGCGCTCTCCACAGAAAGGCGAGAGGAACTCCAGGTCTGCCCATTCCAAAGTCCCTGGATGTCTCAGTCCATTCCAGGGAAACCTGTTTTCCCTGCACTGCCTCGACTTTCAACCGAGGATCACTCACACACGTGGCACGTGGGACAGCCCTGTGGAAGCTCGTGGAAAGCCTCGAGGGAAGACACAGATCCCTTGATCCACGCGAAGGGAAGCGCGACACTGCTGCTACAGCTCGGAGGAAAGCGCACGTGCATGCCCCACTCGAGACGAGGACTGACTGCCCTGGGGAGACTCCAGAAGTACCCAAGATCCATGTCGCACTGGAGAGGAATCTCAGGTTCGGCACTGACTCCACACAAGGTCTTAGGACCCAGCATCGACGGGAGAGGAATCCCGAAGGCCCCGAGCAACTCCATGGGTCTGGCCTTTCCTGAGGCCACCAGACGGTCCCTGAGTTCCCGTCATAAGTCGAGAGCACCAGCCGCAACTCGAGAAAATCCAGGAGTTCTCCCCTAGGCGAGTGAGACCTATTTCCGCTGAGGTATCTCGAGGCTAATCACACCTTACCTCTGGAACTTCCAAAGGGTCCTCACTCCCTTGCTGCAACTCAAGAAGTTCCCCGACATACCCGTCTCCACTCAAGAGGAACCGAGGTCCCGCCCATATCCAGAGTGGCCCCGTTTTCCGCCTGCTAGCTCGAGAGGAGGCATCCTTTCCCTGCGTGGTCGGGAAAGAATTCCTAGCGTTCCCGTCGCATCTCAAGAGGAGGCGCTCTCCACAGGAAAGGCGAGAGGAACTCCAGTATCAGCCCCATTCCCAGAGTCCCCAGATGTTCAGTCCATTCCAGGGAAACCTGTTTTCCCTGCACTGCTTCGACTTTCAAGCGAGGATCACTCACACCGCGTGGCACGTGGACAGCCCTGTGGGAAAGCCTCTTGGGAAAGCCTCTGGGAAAGCCTCGAGGGAAAGCCACAGATCCCTTGATCCATGCGAAGGGAAGCGCGACACTGCTGCTACAGCTCGGAGGAAAGCGCACGTGCATGCCCCAGTCGAGACGAGGACTGACTCCCTGGGAGACTCCAGAAGTACCCCAAATCCATGTCTGCACTGCAGAGGAATCCTCAGGTTCGGCACTGACTCCACACAAGGTCTTAGGCCCCAGCATCGACGGAGAGGAATCCGAGAGGCCCCCATGCAACTAGCATGGGGACTGGCCTTCCTGAGGCCACCAGAGAGGGTCCCTGTCGTCCCGCATCGTAAACGAGAGCACCCGCCGCAACTCGAGAAAATCCAGGAGGTTCTCCCTCCAGGCGAGATGAGGCCATTCCGCTGAGGCGTCTGAGGCTATTCACACCTAACCTCTGGAACTTCCAAAGGGTCCTTCACACCCTTGCTGCAACTCAAGAAGTTCCCCGACATACCCGTCTCCACTCAAGAGGAACACGAGAGTCCCGCGCACTCCAGAGTGGCCCCGTTTCCGCCTGCTAGCTCGAGAGGAGGGATCCTTTCCCTGTGTGGTCGGGAAAGAATTCCTAGCGTTCCCGTCGCATCTCAAGAGGAGGCGCTCTCCAGAGGAAGGCGAGAGGAACTCCAGGATCAGGCCCCATTCCCAGAGTCCCCAGAATTCTCAGTTTATTCCAGGGAAACCTGTTTCCCTGCACTGCTTCGACTTTCAAGCCGAGGATCAACTCAAACCACGGTGGCACGTGGGAAAGCCCTGTGGGGAAGCCTCGTGGAAAGCCTTGTGGAAAGCCTTGAGGGAAAGCCACAGATCCCTTGATCACGCGAAGGAAGCTTGACACTGCTACTACAGCTCGCGAGGAAAGCGCACGTGCATCGCCCCACTCGAGACAGGACTGACTCCACTGGGGAGACTCCAGAAGTACCCAAGATCCATGTCAGCACTGGAGAGGAAACCTCAGGTCTGGCACCGACTCCACCAAGGTCTGAGGCCCGATATCGACGGGAGAGGAATCCCGAGAGGCCCCGAGCAACTAGCTTGGGGACTGGCCTTTCCTGAGGCCAAAAGAGCGGGTCCCTGAGGTCCCCGTCGTAAGTCGAGAGCACCTGCCGAAACTCGAGAAAATCCAGGAGGTTCTCCCATCCAGGCGAGATGAGGGCCATTTCCGCTGAGGCGTCTCCAGGCTAATCACACCTAACCTCTGGAACTTCCAAAGGGTTCTTCACACCCTTGCTGCAACTCAAGATGTTCCCCGACATACCCATCTCCACTCGAGAGGAAGCACGAGAGTCCCGCTCACATCCAGAGGAGCCCCGTTTCCGCCTCCTAGCTCGAGAGGAGGGATCCTTTCCCTGCGTGGTCGGGAAAGAATTCCCGGCATTCCCGTCGTATCTCAAGAGGAGGCACTCTCTACAAGAAAGGGAGAGAGGAACTCCAGGGTCGTGCCACCATTACCAGAGTCCCCCAGAGGTCTCAGTCCATTCCAGGGAAAACTGTTTCCCTGCACTGCCTAGACTTTCAAGCCGAGGATCCACTCACACCACGGTGGCACGTGGGAGAGCTCTGTGGGAAAGCCTCGTGGGAAAGCCTCGAGGGAAAAGCCTCGAGGGAAAGCCACAGATCCCTTGATCCAACGCGAATGGAAGCGCGACACTGCTGCTACAGCTCGGGAGGAAAGCGGACGTGCATGCCCCCACTAGTGACGAGGACTGACTCCACTGGGGAGACTCCAGAAGTACCCCAAGATCCATGTCAGCACTGGAGAGAATCCTCAGGTTCCGGCACCGACTCCACACAAGGTCTTAGGCCCGGCATCGACGGGAGGGAATCCCGAGAGGCCCCGAGCAACTCGCATGGGGACTGCCTTCCTGAGGCCACCAGAGCGGGTCCC
>NW_017214732.1:0-14464 GCF_001704415.2 Capra hircus
GACTTAATCACTCCCCCAGGAGTACTTTCGGGTACCCCCAGTGTTGAGTATTCGGGACGCTAGGACCCCACTCAGGGTGCCGCGGACCCCCTGTAGGATAGACAGGGTGAAGAGGAGTGGGAAGTGTTCAAGGGTTTAAGAGAAAACCTGGTGCTCTAGAGTTGAAAAGAAACCTGCTATCTTAGGGTTAAAAACAAAAACCCCCCTTGGCTAAGGTAAAAACCTTTTTGTCAAGGCAGACTTTCTATAACTCTTTATTTTCTGACAGGGGTAACAATGACTCAAAACAATGACACCTCTTTATACAAGTAATTTTGTAACTGTTAAACAAAAAAGACAAATTAAAGATTAAAAGGCTAGTGTTACGAGAGCAATGTCCTTGGTTTCCAGAAAAGGATTTAGATACTTGGGTGAAGCTAGGAAAACAGCTAAAAACTTATTATACTTGCATGGGCCTGTAAATGCTTTTGCTCTGTAAAGTATGATTACAAATGTTCTGGACCCCTGTCATGAGGCTGTTAGATAGCCTATGGAGAGGCTATAGCAGTTAATGGTAGTGGTCTCCACCTTCTACGCAGATCATATTTTCTGCCATTGGCAAACAAAAGGAGACAGACAGTACTCTTCCTCCCGAGGAAGGAGGGTGCTTACAGGACGCAGCGGCCGAGGGCCCTGGAGAGCCCCCTTCCCCTCTACACAAACCAAATCTTTAAAAAAGGTATCTTATTTAAGGCGACCACTGCAACCTCTGCTTGCGCCTCCCCAGGGCTTAAGAACTCCCCACTTTTATATCCAAAGCCTCCCAAAACATGGCTTAAGTTTGAAAACGATAGTGACAATATTTTTGAGCAAAAGAGCTTTTAAAACAGAGCTTGCTCCTTGCAAAAATCCCCTCAGGAGGGGCCTCACCTCCCCCCCCCCAAAAGGAAGAAAAACAGAAAAAAAGAAAGAAAAATATTCGTAATAAAAAGGACTTTACAAATGCAAAATGTTTCTCTTGAGGCCAAATAGAACATTTTTGCCAAAATGTCCTGCTAAACAGAGACAACAACCCGTACCAAACAACCCCAGGTAGCTCAGGCCTGGACCTCAGTTCCACCACCTCAATAATAATAAACTCCTGACTCAGATTCCAATGGAGTGGCTAGTCCCCTGCCTGAGGACATGGTAAGACTTGTGCTGGGGCATAGCTTGCTTCTTTTCAAAAAATTTCGGTAGTGTCTTGTGTAGTAAATTCTGATTATACTGAAAAAATTGAAGTTTTGATCTCGCCACCTGCTAAAACTGTGCAATTAATAAAAATTAAAAAAAATAGCACAGCTTTTGCTTTTACCTTATTACCAGACAGAAAAACCAGACAAAAAAAGCCCCAGAGGATCTAGATCTAGCTTTTTGGCGCAGAATATTGCAGCTTCTAGGTCTTTAAAAGATTTTTTAATTCAAGGATATAAAATGTCATGGCTGTTAGACAATAGACAAGACGTTTCTTACATTGCTGAGAGACTGGCCCAGCTCCTGGCCAACATATACTACTGAAAATGAGTTCATAGGATTAGAGAAAGTGGTATGCAAGATGGAAATGCTATAAAATAAGAGGTGAGAGAGAGTTTAAAACCTTGGTGAGTAGTGAGCTCCCCGTTGCTGGAAGTATGCAAGCAAAGATTAAATGGTTACTTGTCATCTAAAAGGCTATAGACCAGATTTGGGTTATACCAAGATCATTGAAAAAGCTTATAAAGATATTGTGTAACACCTCTTTTCCTGCTTCTTATATTAGGTCTGCCAAAAGTTTTAAAACTGATAATGTCCCTTTAAAGCTGCTGAGAGACTGTTTACTAACTTTAAATGATTTCCAAAAATATAGGTGATATTAATTGGATATGCCCACATTTAAAACTGACTTCTGTAGATTTAAAGCCTTTTGTTTGATTGCTTAAAAAAAACAATCCTAATCCCAGTTCTAAGAAAAGGTTGACTAGTGAGACAGAGTTGGCTTTTGTTAAAGTGAATGAGGCTTTAAATGATCAGTAATTAAGATTAATATTGCCAAAAGAGGAGATTAAATTATTCTTGCCACAAAATGTATACCTACAGGATGCTTGTGACAAGAAGGCCCATTGGTTCCATCTACCAATGACCCCAAGAAAAATAGTTTTATCTTATCCCAACTTGGTGGAACAATTAATTAAAAAAAAAAGAAAAAGAAGTGTAAAACTTTTTGGAAAATAAGTAACAAATATATTAATTCCATTCAATAAGGATCAACTGCAAGTCTTTTACAAAAATAGTGATGATTTGGCAAGTTGCTCTGATAGATTTCAGGAGTCAAATTTTGTTTTATTTGCCCTCAAGCCCCCACAGTAGTTAACAGTGCAAAAATTTTAGATTGGCAATTTGAGGATACCTGTGGAACTTTCCAACCTTATGTTGTTCCTTCGCTCCCCCTTACCCTGTGGGGAGGGACATGCTATCTCAAATGGAGTGTTACTTTTTAGCCCTGATGATAAAGTGACCTCTCAGATGCTGCAGATAGGCTATGATCCATCAAAAGGATTGGGTAAACAACAGACAAAAATAATTGAGCCAATTTGTCCAACTCCTCGCAAGCTATGTACTGGATTGGGATATCCAAATTTATAATGAAGGCCAGTGTTTTTGCTGCCTACCCCATTACATGAAAATCTCAAGATCTGGCGTGGGTGGAACAATGGCCTCTGCCTAAGGAAAAATTACTGACATATTAATTAAAAAGATTAATTCAAGTATACTGATTTATTAAATTGTTTAGTAAAGAGCCATCAAAAATTGTAATTCCATATAACAAAACAACTTGATGCTTTTCAAATGTTTGATGATGATTGGCAGATTGCTATAGGAAATTATTGTGGTCAAATCTTGCATCATTTACCCTCACATGCTTTGTTAATTCAAAAATTAAAAAAGGATAATTTAAATATAGTTTTTCCTCCATCAGATTTTACAACATGTTCTCTTTGTAATAAGTTAAATGCTGATTTGTTTGGAACTATAAGATGTAAAACCGTTGATAAAGTGAAAAGATCTCCTCCAGATAACAAAAAGATCCTGACCCAGAATTTACTGCGGGTCGAGGAAGTGTTTATGTTTTTTCACAGGGTGCAGATTCGTCAATTTGGATCCCGGACAGACTGATTCGCCACAAAAGAAAAAGGGAACTTCTCTGCCGCCACCGCCGCGGAAACAGCCGCACCGAAAGCCAAGGGCGGGCCAGCCTTACTGACTGATGGACCTAGTGCTCCGCCAGCGTCCATCTGCGAAACTATGGATAGAGACTTGATGGGAAAAGGAGATGTATGGGAACTGTAAACTATTTGCTCAAATTTTCGTGTAGCTTGGCAGCCACGCGATGGCAGAAGGAGGCAAAAGAAACATCAAGATCCCGGCGGGACTAACAGCTGCTGCAGCGCAAACTCCAACCAGAAAATGACTCTATTTACTCTATTTTGGCTTGTCTATCCTCTCCTTATGTTCTTCTTTTCACCAATGATTCCAGAAAACTTAACGTACCTAATGTAGCAACTTGTGAACCATGGATGTTTTCATCTTGTTTAACTCCTCAAAGTAATGTATGCTCTTTTGTGGTTTTAAAGATGTCCTGTAACTGTAACAACTTATTGATATGATAATTATGTTCTTGCTGTGTTACAACAACTGTTATTGTTACTATGACAGCAATCATTGACTCAACAAGTGTAAATGCCCAATATGTTAAAAAATCAAGTTTTAGGTGTTTTGGAACAGCTCAGATATTAGTTTAGACTTAGGGAAACTTCATAATCAGATACAGACCTTGGAACACTCCCGATTAGATTTTACCACCGCAGGAGAAGCCAATGACTTTCTCCACACTTTCTCTAACTTCATTTCTGGAAAGACTATTCTGTCAACTGTTTATAATCTTGCTCCTCGTAATCATTCTTCCCTGTATTGTCTAGATTCTTCAGCAGAACATTTGGAATCTCGCGATCGAACTGCACCTGATTTTAAAATTAATTAATTAATTAATTAAAATGGAAAAGGGTGAGATGCCGGGAGCCAGTGTGAGGAAGCCCGCCCATGACAAGGTCATGAGGAAGGAAGCTGACATACACAAGCGCGTGCTCAGACTTCAGGGACCCCTCTGGAAATTCCTAAGCATGTACCCCAACAAAAATCTGCCGGCTTTTGTGCTCTGCTTTTCCACTCTTCTGACATTTTCTGGAAAAAGTCAATTCAGGGCTTTAGTCTTCTGCATTTGAAAGAGTGTTTCAATCTAAAAACCCCTCTGATGGTTTCTAGCCTGCCTGCAGGACTCATACAGCTGCGCATGTGATTGTTTGAGGCCTGCTGACCGCAGGAGGCAAAGGAAGCTTAAAACATCCTAGGAATGTAGGGGCTTCTGAAGAGTCTAAATCTTTAGAATAGGACTGATGAAAAGTTTCATTTGTTGAGTCAATGCTTGCTGCCAAATTTTCATATCCTTTATTTTTAGATATAGTTGGCGTATAGAAAAACAAGTAGTAGACCTGGTATTAGCAACATTAGATCTTTGAGTTAAGTACCTTCTTTGTTATATCCCACGGCACGTTTGTTCTATAGAGATGTAACTTTAATGCTTTAAGGAGATGCAGACTAAAAAAAAAAAAACACTTCAGGGGAAACAAAATTAACATTCATTAAGGAAGAGAGCCAAAAAGTGTTAACAAGCCTCTGGCCAGAAGATAATGTAAATCACCTGAGACCTTTTGTATACAAAATGATATACAGAAAGAATCTGGGTTGCGAACGCTACATAATTTTGTGTTACCATTGATCTCTGTGTATCAAAGGCCTTCTGAACAATAAAGAGGGGGGCCAGTTTCTCGGCCAGCTTCTCGAACTAGTCTCTCGGCTGGTTTCTTGGGACTCTGGCTCCCCCCGTGATTTTCTCCCTCTTTTCTTCTCTCCCTTCCTCTCTCTGCTCTTTAACTTCAGGCTGAATCTCCACCTGGGGCGCGGAGGCTCGCAAGTTACTTTACTTCCCTGGCTGTTAAGACCCGCAGGAAAGGAAGCTTAAGGCGAGGCACCCTTAGATACTAGAGCGGGCGCCGGTGTCCAAGTAGATGGTGCAAATTCCTTGTCTGGAATTTATTGCCTCCCCGTACACCAAGCTATTCAGCCCTCTTCCTCCACTTAATCTTCCTACTACACTACAGTTTCTTAATCTAATCTTATATTAATAAATAAAGAAGTCTTACCATGCCAACACGTCCACCCTTAGAATTCCCTGGATCCACCGGGGCTGGACGCCGCACCGTCGAGTGTATGAAGGGATCTGTGGTTATCCCTCCAGGCTTTCCCACGTGGCTTTCCCAGGAGGCATTCCCACAGGGCTGTCCCACGTGCCACCGTGGTGTGAGTCGATCCTCGGCGTGAAAGTCGAGGCAGTGCAGGGAAACAGGTTCCTCTGAAATGGACTGAGACATCTGGGGGACTCTTGGAATGATGACACGAAACTGGAGTTCCTCTCGCCTTTCCTGTGGAGAGCGCCTCCTCTTGAGATGCATCGGGAACGCCAGGAAATCTTTCCCGAGGAGGCGGGAAAGGATGCCTCATCTCGAGGTACGAGGGGGAAATGGGGCTCCTCTCTTATGTGGGCACAATCCTCGTGTTTCCTCTCGGTGGGAACGGGTATGTCGGGAACATCTTGAGTTGCAGCAAGGGTGTGAAGGACCCTTTGGACGTTCCAGAATTTCGCTGTGATTAGCCTCGATATGCCTTCAATGAAACGGGCCTCATCTCGCCTGGAGGGAAAACCTCCTGGATTTTCTTGAGTTGCGGCAGGTGCTCTCTACTTACGACGGGGACCTCAGGACCCGATCTGGTGGCCTAAGGAAAGGCCAGTCCCCATGCGAGCTGCTAGGGGCCTCTTGGGATTCCTCTCCCGTTGATGCCGGGCCTAAGACCTTGTGTCGAGTCAGTGCCAGAACCTGAGGATTCCTCTCCAGTGCTGACATTTATCTGAGGTACTTCTGGAGTCTCCACGGGGGAGTTAGTCCTCGGCTCGAGTCAGGGAATGCACGAGCGCTTCCTCCCGAGCTGTAGTAGCAGAGTCACGCTTCCCGTCGCATGGATCAAGGGATCTGTGGCTTTCCCTCAAGGCTTTCCCACGAGGCTTTCCCTCGAGGCTTCCCACAGGGCTGTCCCACATGCCACTGTGGAGTGAATTCGATCCTCGGCGTGAAAGTCGAGGCAGTGCAGGGAAAACAGGTTCCTCTGGAAAGGACTGAGACATCTGGGGGACTCTGGGAATGGTGGCACGACCCTGGAGTTCCTCTCGCCTTTCCTGTGGAAAGGGTCTTCTCTTGAGAATGGACAGGAACGCTGGGAATTCTTTCCGGACCACGCAGGGAAAGGATCCCTCATCTCGAGCTACAAGGCAGAAACGGGGCTCCTCTGGATGTCGGCGGGACCCTCATGCTTCCTCTGGAGTGGAGACGGGTATGTTGGGGAACTTCTTGAGTTGCAGCAAGGGTGTGAAGGACTCTTTGGAATTTCCAGAGGTTAGATGTGAATAGCCTCGAGACGCCTCAGCGGAAATGGGCCTCATTTCGACTGGAGGGGAGAACCTCCTGGATTTTCTCGAGTTGCGGCAGGTGCTCTCGACTTATGACGGGGCCCTCCGGGACCCGTATGGTGTCATCAGGAAAGGCCAGTCCCCATGCGAATTGCTAGGGGACACTCCGGATTTCTCTCCCGTCGATGCTGGGCCTAACACCTTGTGTGGAGTCGGGGCCGGAGCCTGAGGATGCCTCTGCAGTGCTGACATGGATCTTGAGGTACTTCTGCAGTCTCCACAGGGGAGACAGTCCTCGTCTCTAGTGGGCTCATGCACCTGCACTTTCCTTCCGAGCTGTAGCAGCAGTGTCATGCTTCCCTTCGCGTGGATCAAGGGATCTGTGGATTTCCCTCCAGGCTTTCCCACGAGGCTTTCCCACGATGCTTTCCCACAGGGCTGTCCCAAGTGCCACCGTGGTGGGAGTCGATCCTCGGCGTCAAAGCCGAGGCATTGCAGGAAAACAGGTTCCTCTGGAATGAAATGAGGCATCTGAGGGCCTCTTGGAATGGTGACACGACCCTGGAATTCCTCTCGCATTTCCTGTGGAGAGTGCCTCCTCTTGAGATGCGATGGGAATGCCGGAAATTCTTTCCCGAACAAGCAGGGAAAGGATCCCTCATGTCCAGCTGCGAGGCGGAAACGGGGCTCCTCTGGAAGCGGGCGGGACCCTCGTGCTTCCTCTCGAGTGGAGACGGGTATGTCGGAGAACTTCTTGACTTGCAACTAGGTTGTGAAGGACACTTTCGACATTCCAGAGGTTAGTTGTTCTTAGCCTCGAGACGCCTGAGCGGAAATGGGCCTCATCTCGCCTGGAGGGGAGAACCTCTTGGATTTTCTCGAGTTGCGGCAGGTGCTCTCGAGTTACAACGGAGACCTCAGGGACCCGCTCTGGTGACCTCAGGAAAGGCCAGTCCCCATGCGAGTTGCTACAGGGCCTCTCAGGATTCCTCTCCCTTCGATGCCGGGGCCAAAGACCTTGTGTGGAGTCGGGCCGGAACCTGAGGATTCCTCTCCAGTACTGACATGGATCTTGGCGTAATTCTGGAGTCTCCCAAGGGGCGTCAGTCCTCGTCTCGAGTAGGGGCATGCACGTGCGCTTTCCTCCCGAGCTATAGCAGCAGTGTCACGCTTCCCGTCTCGTGGATCAAGGGATCTGTGGTTTCCCTCGAGTCTTTCCCGTGGGGCTTTCCCACAGTGCTATTCCACGTGCCACCATTGTGTGAGTCGATCCTCGGCGTTAAAGTCGAAGCAGTGCAGAGAAAACAGGAACCTCCTTCCCCACAGTAGGGGTACACTGTCCCCTTGGGCGGGTTTCTCCAGGGCACTCGCGCTGGAGGGTTGCCAGTGGAGTTGCGGGCCTCAGGCTCCACATGAGAAAAGCCCCAAATGGCATTAGCTGTCAGTCCAGAGGCTGGCCCCTCAGGTCTCTGGCCGGAGCCTTGGGCTCCAGGCAACTCACAGCCCTCGGGGTGGCGCTCTGGGACTGCTGTAGGGAAAGGATGCCAAGAGCCCACGGAGGAGTTGGGGAGGGGGCAGGGGGAAACGGAGGCGAGGACAGCGAGGGATCTAGGTGGAGGCGCTGGAGAGAGCGTCCAGTGTCCTGGAATGCCTTGGATGACCCAGCGGGGAACAGTCAAGGCCCAGGGACTTGTGGAATGTGAAAAGGCGGGAAACCCCAGAGCAAGGCAGGCTGGGGAAGGGGGCGTGGGCGGCCAGTTCAAAGGGACCTAGGGGCGTTTCCTAGGTGGTGAGCTCCCTTGGCACTGCTGAGGGCCCCTGATTGATCCACCCTGGGTTGATCCCACCCCCCTCGGCGAGGCAGGGCCACAAACCAAAGCCCCCGAAGTGCCCGCCCACCCCGACGAGGATCTTGGCAGTCCGGGCCACAGCCATGCCCGGGAAAAGCCCACTCGCTCCACGGGACTCCGTCCAGGGTCTCTGCTTGGAAAGAGGCCAGGGGCGGCACCCTCCATCTACACACCCAAACCCTATTGACGTCAATGGGGGCGGAGCCGCCTCCCGCTCTCCAGAGTCCTGAGCTGCTTGGTCCCCGCCCACTCGGCCAGCAGTCTGCAGCGTGCCCGTGTGCCTCTCCCACCATGGCTTTGTCCGGCTCCTCCAGCACCTCAAGCGGTACGTTTGCCCTCGGTCCCTGGGGTCGGATCATGTCTCAGGGGATTTGCGGGTGGCCCGGGCAAAGGCTCTCGGCCAACGTGTCGACCCCCCCCCGTCCGAGTACGGTGGGGACCCATCTCCGGGCCCGGGGTTCCTAGGCGTCAGGTGTGCCCAAAGTCGGAGGGCTTGGCATCGTTCGTTCATCTTGCTCCTTTGGCACACACATGGCTTCTCCGTTCTCTTTTCTGGGAAGACAGTGTTGTTTCAGGGGGCGCGCTGAGGGGGGCGTGGGCCGGGTTGGGAGGTGGTTGGAGCGGGTGCTGTTTTGGGATGAGGCCCTTTATCCTCACATCTTCCTGTGGGAATGGGAGTCGGGGAGCTCTGTGGCCTTGCTGCCTTCAGTGGCTTCCTCTGCACAGGGGCCTAGTGGCTTCTGCCTTCTGTCAGGCGTTACGGTTTGGGCTTCGCTTTGGGGGCTTGGCCTTTGCCTTGGCCTGGGCCTTGGCCTTGCCCTTGGCGTTGCCCTTGCCCTTGGCCTTGCCTTGCCTTGCCTTGCCCTTGACTTGACCTTGACCTTGACTTGACCTTGAACTTGACCTTGAACTTGAACTTGAACTTGACCTTGACCTTGACCTTGAACTTGAACTTGAACTTGCTTGAACTTGAAACTTGACCTTGAACTTGAACCTTGAACTTGAACCTTGACCTTGAACTTGAACTTGACCTTGACCTTGAACTTGCTTGAACTTGACCTTGAACTTGACTTGAACTTGAACTTGAATTTGACCTTGACCTTGACCTTGAACGCGACCTTGACCTTGACCAACAACGGGAGACCTCGAGATTTGCTCAGAGCACCGGAGGTCCAGAGGCAGGGCCCTGTATCTCCCCTTCCCTTTGTGATCATTGCAAAGACATTCCTAGCTGATAGCGGGAGTGCCCATGAAGAAGCAAGCAGTGGGAGTGTGTTTGACACGACTGTGTGCCTTCCTGGCCTCAACTCCACAAGGGGCCTTTCCTCTCAAAGTAGGCCCCATGTCCCCTTGGGGAGGGTGTCATGCCTCTTTTCTCCTCACTGCCAAAGGGTGGAGCCAAGCTCGCTCTGTCAGAGGTACAAAAACAGCAATTGAATGGGTTTTCAAGCTCTTGCTAGGCTGCACACTTTCAGGGCCCACTTTACTGAAACAGGTGCTCTGTGGCCCCTGGTTGGGAATGCAGGTTCACAAACAGGGTGAGATCCTGTCCAAGCCAAGAATTTTCCTGAAAGACCTAGGCTCACTAGAGCTCTCCTCCAGAGCAAAGGGGATAGAGGAGATGTATGGAGGAGTCTTTGCCTTTCCCTGTGAGTGTGGGGCTACTCCCTACGGCCCCAAGCTCAGGGATAACTGCCTCTAAGAAAGGAATGGCAAGAAGCGCTATTCTTGGAGGTTGGGACAGGGAGTTCGCAGCATGTGGGGAAAGAAAGACTTCTTCGGGGAAGAAGAGGCAACCACCGGGGGTGTGTTTGCAAGCCTCTATTTGGAAGGAACAGGTTTGCTTATACAACTCAAGACCTCCAGATCTGCTCAGAGGACTGAAGTTCCAGAGACAGGGCCATGTATCTCCCCTTCCCTTTGAGATCCTTGCAAAGACATTCCTAGCAGATCGTGGGAGTGCCCATGAAGAAGCAAGCAGCGGGAGTGTGCTTGACATCACTGGCTGCCTACCTGGGCTCAGCTCCTCAAGGGGCCTTTCTCTCCTGGTAGGCCCTATGTCCCCTTTGGGAGAGGGTGGTGCCCTCTTCCCTCCACACTGCCAAAGGGTGGAGGTGGAGCAAACTCGTTCTCTCCGAGGTAAAAAAAAAGACAAATTGGATGGATTTTTAAGCTCTTGCTATGCTGCACCCCTCCAGGACCCGCTTGAGCAAAACAGGTGCCCTGTGGCCCCTAGGTCGGGTATGCAGGTTCACACACCGGGTGTGATCCCGTCAAAGCCAAGAATTTTCCTGACAGACCTAGGCTCACTAAAGCTCTCCTCCAGAGGAAAGGGGACAGAAAAGACGTGTGTGTGGAGGTGGCTCTGCCTTTCCAGGTCCCAATCTCAGGGATAACTGCCCCTAAGAAAGGAACGGCTGCTGCTGCTGCTGCTGCTAAGTGCTTCAGTCGTGTTCGACTCTGTGCGACGCCATAGACGGTAGCCCACTAGGCTCCCCCGTCCCTGGGATTCTCCAGGCAAGGACAGCAAGTGGGTTGCCATTGCCTTCTCCAATGCATGAAAGTGAAAATGAAAGTGCAGTCGCTCAGTCGTGTCCGACCCTCAGCGACCCCACGGACTGCAGCCTACCAGGCTTCTCCGTCCATAGGATTTTCTGAAAGGAACTGCAAGAAGCGCTTTTCCAGGAGGCTGGGAAAGGGAGTTCGCAGGATGTGGGGAAAGAGAGCCTCCTTCGGGAAGAATAGGCGGCCACTTGTTTTGTGTTGCAAACCTCTATTTGGAAGGAACAGGTTAGCTTATACAAAGGGAGACCTCCAGATCTGCTCAGAGGACCGAAGTTGCAGAGGCAGGTCGGTGTATTTTCCCTTCACTTTGCGATCCTTGCAAAGACATTCCTTGCTGATAGATGATTCAGCAAGGGCCTTTGAGACTGTTGTTTTCTTTCCTAGGTTCAAAGATTCCTTCAGTTCCTAATATAGATATCCTAGAAATTATCTGACATCCGTGAAAATCTGATATGTCCTGGTCAAATGCTGTCAGTTATAATTCCAGTTATCATATTAAAGCATTTCAAGTCGCAGCAGTGACCAGATTACATTGTCAATTTCTATTTAATCAGGTTTTAACCATGTCCTCTATAGTTTCACACTGATGCCTTTGCAGAAATACTGCTACTTCAAGATATATGGAATATACTTTTTTTAAGCTTACCGATAATTTGTTTGTTTGTTTGTTTGTCTTCTGGTAAGCTGGCACCAGATGGAATTTAGTCTCCTCTCTAGGTTAAGAGAACAAAGTTTTCTTAGAATGCAATTTTTGATAACAGACTATGAGTTTCTTTACCTTTCCTTGATTTATAATTGTTTTCATCATCTGTTTTTTTACTTCGGTAAAGTAAATAAGCCTTATTTAAGATTTTGGTACATGTAGGATGGACTAAGCTTTCCCCACTCTTGCAAGTTCCCTTAACCCTTCAGATTCTTCTCGTGGGACCAAGATCTCACTTTCCTCCAGAGGGACAATCCAAGCTTTTTTATTAGTTGATCTGCCCCTGACATCAGAGTCAATTTGAGCACGAGTTGGCCTATAATTTAGGCATGAAACTATGACTACATAAAGAAAAGGTGACTTTATGATTCAGGGATGGCCATGATATGCCTTGCACTTCAGAGAAAATGGGTTAAAATGATTTTTTTTCTTCAAAACACCTAGTCATTAGGTCAGTTTTCATTCCAATCCCAAAGAAAGGCAATGACAAAGAATATTCAAGCTGCTGCACAATTGCACTCATCTCACACACTAGTAAAATAATGCTCAAAATTCTCCAAGTTCACATGAACTGTGAACTTCCAAATGTTCAAGAGGGATTTAAAAATGCAGAGAAACCAGAGATCAAACTGCCAACATCCACTGGATCATTGAAAAAGCAAGAGAGTTCCAGAAAAAAACACATCTATTTCTGCTTTATTGACTATGCCAAAGCCTTTGACTGTGTGGATCACAATAAACTGGGAAAAATTCTGAAAGAGATGGGAATACCAGACCACCTGACCTGTCTCTTGAGAAACCTGTATGCAGGTCAGGAAGAAACAGTTCGAACTGGACATGGAACAACAGACTGGTTCTAAATAGGAAAAGGAATATGTCAAGGCTGCATATTGTCACCCTGCTTATTTAACTTATATGCAGAGTACATCATGAGAAACACTGGGCTGGAGGAAGCACACGCTGGAATCCAGTTTGCTGGGAGAAATATCAAGAATCTCAGATATGCAGATGACACCACCCTTATGGCAGAAAGTGAAGAAGAACTAAAGAGTCTCCTGATGAAAGTGAAAGAGGAGAGTGAAAAAGTTAGCTTAAAGCTCAGCATTCAGAAAACTAAAATCATTGCATCCAGTCTCATCACTTCATGGCAAATAGATGGGAAAACATTGGAAACAGCAGCAGACTATTTTTGGGGGCTTGGAAATCACTGCAGGTGATGGCTGCCTCCATGAACTTAAAACATATTTATGACTTGGAAGAAAAGTGATGACCAAACTAGACAGCGTATTAAAAAGCCGAGACGTTGCTTTGCCAACAAAGATCCATCCAGTCAAGGCTATGGTTTTTCCATATGTCATGGATGGATATGAAAGATGTACTATAAAGAAAGTGACAGCTGAAAATTGGATGCTTTTGAACTGTGGTGTTGGAGAAGATGCTTGTAGGTCGCTTAGACTACAAGGAGACGCAACCACTCCATCCTAAAGGAAATCAGGTCTGAATATACATTGGAAGGACTAATACTGAACCTGAAACTCCAATACTTTGGCCACTTGATGTGAAGAGCTGACTCACTTGGAAGTTGCTTTGATTTGCCTGTGAGTGTGGGAGCCCTCCCTGGGCAAAGGGCCTCAGGGGTCATTGCCACTGAATCACGACCTCCAAGCAAGCGCATTCCAGCTGTGTGACATTCAGGAAGCAGGAGACTGGGAAAACTATCTTCCTTAGAGGAAGGAAAGTCATCCACAGAGAGTGTGTTTTCAGGCCTCTCTTTGCAGCAAGTGTTTTGCTTCTCAGACATCAGAGCTGCAGGCTTGCTCTGAGGGCCTCAATTGCAGAGTCAGGGCTGTGTGTCTCACTGCACTTTCCAAGCATTGCAGACACATTCCTAGGTTGGAGCAGTGCTTCCCATGAGAAAGAAGCCTCGGGAGTGTGTCTGAGCGGGCTGAGTGCCATGCTAGGGTCACCTAGTCGAGGGCACCTTGCACATCCAATGGGCCCCAGGCGAGTAGCTATGGACCGGCCCTTCGGTTGAGATATCCCAAAGCAGGGAACAAAGCTAGCTCTGTCAGAAGGAGGAAAACAGCAATGGGATGGATTTTCAAGCAGTTGCTAAGTCACACCACGTTAGGGCTCCCCGGGAAAGAAATGCGAATTTTGGCCTCTAGGCCCAGTATCCAGATGTGTGCACAGGATATTTTCCCCACAGGATCCAAGAATGTTCCAGACAGACCTAAGCTCACTAGCTCTCTCCTGCAGAGGAAATGAAATATTGTTGCTGAACCACGAAAAGATGCTGGGATTCTTGGCTTATGGAGGAAGAATTCAATCCAGGGCCCAAGACGAGGCTTGATTGCTCAGAGCTTTTGTGCAATAGAGTTTTATTAAAGGATAAAGGAGATAGAGAAAGCTTCTGACAGAGACATCACAAGGGGCAGAAAGCGTACCCCTTGCTAGTGTTAGTAATGGAGATAACAATAAGTTATGACAACGGAGCTAAAGACTCACTAGACCTACTCCCATAATTGACATTTTAAGATAACAGGATTAGCCAGAAGGTTTTTTCCAGAGACCGTCCTCAAGAAGGATGCATGATTGTCTGAGGTTGTAAAGACTCACTAGACCTACTCCCATAATTGACATTTTAAAGATAACAGGATTAGCCAGAAGGTTTTTTCCAGAGACCGTCCTCAAGAAGGATGCATGATTGTTATATAATCCTAAGGAATGTAGAGCGAAAAACAGTTTGTCCTTTCTTCTCCTTGAGAATCT
>NW_017214733.1:0-14463 GCF_001704415.2 Capra hircus
GAGAGCACCAGGTTCAAGGGCCCTGGCTGGGTTTTTGCATCCCCAACACTCCAGAGGCTGACTCCGTGGGTGCCTAGAAAGTGTGTGAGAGACGTAGGTTCCCTAGCACTCTCCTCCCCAGCAGAGACATGTGCAGGTGTTGGGGCCTTATCCTGCGTGTCTGGGTTCCGCCCACAGCCCAACTCAGGGGAAGCAGCCCTGAGGCAAGACCTGCTGGAGGAGCCCTGCGCGCCCGCTGATAGGCGAGAGCACAGCCAGCAGTGTAAGCGAGCCTCCTCGGGAGAAGAGGAGGCAGCCGAGCCCAGTCAAGAGGAAAGCCCTGCTTGCACGGAGCTAAGTGGGCCTCCAGTACGGCAGAGCTCTAGCTCTGCTCAGAGCCCCGATCTGGCAGAGTTTCTGGCGCGAGGCTGCTCGCCGGGGCTCGCCTTGCCCAGACTTGCCTTGCTTTTAGGCTGCCTCCCCAGGAAGGAGCTGTCTGAGCGAGCCTGGGAGACGCCACTGGTGCCTTTCCTTGCCTCAGCTCCAATCCTGCCTTGCCTTTGCACTAGGTCCCATCCTGCTTAGAGGCTTAGGGGTGGTGGGTTGCACACTGCCAAGGGATTCAGCAGTGAGAGCTCTGTCAGAGGGAAGGGAAGGGCAACTGCAGGGCTCCTCCAGCGGTTTCTAGGCCGCCTAGAATCAGCGCCGCACCGAGAGCACCAGGCTCCCAGGGCCCCTGGCTGGGGTTTTCAGCCCCGCACACACGGAGGCTGATTCCTTGGGTGCCCAGAAAGTGTATGACAGACGTAGGTTCCCTAGCACTCTCCTCCCCAGCAGAGACATGTGCAGGTGTTTGGGGCCTGATCCTGCGTGTCTGGGTTCCCGCCCACAGCCCCAACTCAGGGGAAGCAGCCCCTGAGGCAAGACCTGCTGGAGGAGCCCTGCGCGCCCGCCTGATAGGCGAGAGCACAGCCAGCAGTGTAGCGAGCCTCCTCGGGAGAAGAGGAGGCAGCCGAGTCCCAGTCAAGAGGAAAGCCCTGCTTGCACGGAAGCTAAGTGGCGCTCCAGTAGGCAGAGCTCTAGCTCTGCTCAGAGGCCCCGATCTGGCAGAGTTCCTGGCGCGAGGCATGCTCTGCCGTAGGGCTAGCCTTGCCGCAGACTTGCCTTGCTTTTAAGGCTGCCTCTCCAGGAAGGAGCAGGCAGCTGTGAGGCCTGGGAGTCGCCACTGGCGCCTTTCCTGGCCTTCAGCTCCAATCCCTGCCTTGCCTTTGCACTTAGGTCCCAAGTCGTCCTTGAGGAGAGCTTAGGGGCTGGTGGGTTGCACACTGCCAAGGGCTCCAGCAGTGAGAAGTCTCTGTCAGAGGGAAGCGAAGGGCAACAGCAGGGCTCCTTCAGCGGTTGCTTGGCCGCCCAGACAAAGCTCCGCACGGAGAGCACCAGGTTCCAAGGGCCCCTGGCTGGGTTTTGCATCCCCACACTCCCAGAGGCTGACTCCGTGGGTGCCTAGAAAGTGTGTGAGAGACGTAGGTTCCCTAGCACTCTCCTCCCCAGCAGAGACATGTGCAGGTGGTTGGGGCCTGATCCTGCGTGTCTGGGTTCCCGCCCACAGCCCTCAACTCAGGGGAAGCAGCCCCTGAGGCAAGACCTGCTGGAGGAGCCCTGCGCGCCCGCCTGATAGGCGAGAGCACAGCCAGCAGTGTAGCGAGCCTCCTCGGGAGAAGAGGAGGCAGCCGAGCCCAGTCAAGAGGAAAGCCCTGCTTGCACGGAGCTAAGTGGGCCTCCAGTACGGCAGAGCTCTAGCTCTGCTCAGAGCCCCGATCTGGCAGAGTTTCTGGCGCGAGGCTGCTCGGCCGGGGGCTCGCCTTGCCCAGACTTGCCTTGCTTTTAGGCTCCCTCCCCAGGAAGGAGCTGTCTGAGCGAGCCTGGGAGACGCCACTGGTGCCTTCCTTGCCTCAGCTCCAATCCTGCCTTGCCTTTGCACATAGGTGCCAGGCGTCGTTGGGGAGGGCTTAGGGGGTGGTGGGTTGCACACTGCCAAGGGCTTCAGCAGTGAGAGCTCTGTCAGAGGGAAGGGAAGGGCAACTGCAGGGCTCCTCCAGCGGTTTCTAGGCCGCCTAGAATCAGCGCCGCACCGAGAGCACCAGGCTCCCAGGGCCCCTGGCTGGGGTTTTCAGCCCCGCACACACGGAGGCTGATTCCTTGGGTGCCCAGAAAGTGTATGACAGACGTAGGTTCCCTAGCACTCTCCTCCCCAGCAGAGACATGTGCAGGTGTTTGGGGCCTGATCCTGCGTGTCTGGGTTCCTGCCCACAGCCCCAACTCAGGGGAAGCAGCCCCTGAGGCAAGACCTGCTGGAGGAGCCCTGCGCCCCCGCCTGATAGGCGAGTGCACAGCCAGCAGGGAAGCGAGCCTCCTCGGGGGAAGAGGAGGCAGCCCAGCCCGTCAAGTGGAAAGCCCTGCTTGCACGGAGCTAAGTGGCGCCTCCAGTACGGCAGAGCTCTAGCTCTGCTCAGAGCCCCGATCTGGCAGAGTTCCTGGCGCGAGGCTGCTCTGCCGGGGCTAGCCTTGCCCAGACTTGCCTTGCTTTTAGGCTGCCTCTCCAGGAAGGAGCAGGCAGCAGGAGCCTGGGAGTCGCCACTGGCGCCTTTCTTGCCTCAGCTCCAATCCTGCCTTGCCTTTGCACTTAGGTCCCAGTCCTCCTTAAGGAGAGCTTAGGGGCTGGTGGGTTGCACACTGCCAAGGGCTCCAGCAGTGAGAATTCTGTCAGAGGGAAGGGAAGGGCAACTGCAGGGCTCCTCCAGCGGTTGCTTGGCCGCCCAGATTCAGCGCCACACGGAGAGCACCAGGCTCCCAGGGCCCCTGGCTGGGGTTTTCAGCCCCGCACACACGGAGGCTGATTCCTTGGGTGCCCAGAAAGTGTATGACAGACGTAGGTTCCCTAGCACTCTCCTCCCCAGCAGAGACATGTGCAGGTGTTTGGGGCCTGATCCTGCGTGTCTGGGTTCCTGCCCACAGCCCCAACTCAGGGGAAGCAGCCCCTGAGGCAAGACCTGCTGGAGGAGCCCTGCGCCCCCGCCTGATAGGCGAGTGCACAGCCAGCAGGGAAGCGAGCCTCCTCGGGGGAAGAGGAGGCAGCAAGTCCCCGTCAAGCTGAAATCCCTGCTTCCACGAAGCTAAGTGCGACTCCAGTACGGCAGATCTCTAGCTCTGTTCAGAGGCCCGATCTGGCAGAGTTCCTGGCACCAAGATGCTCTGCCATAGGCGAGCCTTGCGCAGACTTGCCTTGCTTTAAGGCTCCCTCCCCAGGAAGGAGCAGGCTGTGTGAGGCTCGGAAACGCCACTGGCGCCTTCCTGGCTTCAGCTCTACCCCTGCCTTGCCTTTGCACTTAGGTCCCAAGCGTCCTTGAGGAGGGCTTAGGGGCTGGTGGGTTGCACACTGCCAAGGGCTCCAGCAGTGAAAGCTCTGTCAGAGGGAAGCGAAGGGCAACAGCAGGGCTCCTTCAGCGGTTCCTTGGCCGCCCAGACAAAGCTCCGCACGGAGAGCACCAGGTTCCAAGGGCCCCTGGCTGGGTTTTGCATCCCCACACTCCCAGAGGCTGACTCCGTGGGTGCCTAGAAAGTGTGTGAGAGACGTAGGTTCCCTAGCACTCTCCTCCCCAGCAGAGACATGTGCAGGTGGTTGGGGCCTTATCCTGCGTGTCTGGGTTCCCGCCCACAGCCTCAACTCAGGGGAAGCAGCCCCTGAGGCAAGACCTGCTGGAGGAGCCCTGCGCGCCCGCCTGATAGGCGAGAGCACAGCCAGCAGTGTAGCGAGCCTCCTCGGGAGAAGAGGAGGCAGCCGAGCCCAGTCAAGAGGAAAGCCCTGCTTGCACGGAGCTAAGTGGGCCTCCAGTACGGCAGAGCTCTAGCTCTGCTCAGAGCCCCGATCTGGCAGAGTTTCTGGCGGCGAGGCTGCTCGGCCGGGGGCTCGCCTTGCCCAGACTTGCCTTGCTTTTAGGCTCCCTCCCCAGGAAGGAGCTGTCTGAGCGAGCCTGGGAGACGCCACTGGTGCCTTCCTTGCCTCAGCTCCAATCCTGCCTTGCCTTTGCACATAGGTGCCAGGCGTCGGTTGGGGAGGGCTTAGGGGGTGGTGGGTTGCACACTGCCAAGGGCTTCAGCAGTGAGAGCTCTGTCAGAGGGAAGGGAAGGGCAACTGCAGGGCTCCTCCAGCGGTTTCTAGGCCGCCTAGAATCAGCGCCGCACCGAGAGCACCAGGCTCCCAGGGCCCCTGGCTGGGGTTTTCAGCCCCGCACACACGGAGGCTGATTCCTTGGGTGCCCAGAAAGTGTATGACAGACGTAGGTTCCCTAGCACTCTCCTCCCCAGCAGAGACATGTGCAGGTGTTTGGGGCCTGATCCTGCGTGTCTGGGTTCCTGCCCACAGCCCCAACTCAGGGGAAGCAGCCCCTGAGGCAAGACCTGCTGGAGGAGCCCTGCGCCCCCGCCTGATAGGCGAGTGCACAGCCAGCAGGGAAGCGAGCCTCCTCGGGGGAAGAGGAGGCAGCAAGTCCCCGTCAAGCTGAAATCCCTGCTTCCACGAAGCTAAGTGCGACTCCAGTACGGCAGATCTCTAGCTCTGTTCAGAGGCCCGATCTGGCAGAGTTCCTGGCACCAAGATGCTCTGCCATAGGCGAGCCTTGCGCAGACTTGCCTTGCTTTAAGGCTCCCTCCCCAGGAAGGAGCAGGCTGTGTGAGGGCTCGGAAACGCCACTGGCGCCTTCCTGGCTTCAGCTCTACCCCTGCCTTGCCTTTGCACTTAGGTCCCAAGCGTCCTTGAGGAGGGCTTAGGGGCTGGTGGGTTGCACACTGCCAAGGGCTCCAGCAGTGAAAGCTCTGTCAGAGGGAAGCGAAGGGCCACAGCAGGGCTCCTTCAGTCGGTTCCTTGGCCGCCCAGACAAAGCTCCGCACGGAGAGCACCAGGTTCCAAGGGCCCCTGGCTGGGTTTTGCATCCCCACACTCCCAGAGGCTGACTCCGTGGGTGCCTAGAAAGTGTGTGAGAGACGTAGGTTCCCTAGCACTCTCCTCCCCAGCAGAGACATGTGCAGGTGGTTGGGGCCTTATCCTGCGTGTCTGGGTTCCCGCCCACAGCCTCAACTCAGGGGAAGCAGCCCCTGAGGCAAGACCTGCTGGAGGAGCCCTGCGCGCCCGCCTGATAGGCGAGAGCACAGCCAGCAGTGTAGCGAGCCTCCTCGGGAGAAGAGGAGGCAGCCGAGCCCAGTCAAGAGGAAAGCCCTGCTTGCACGGAGCTAAGTGGGCCTCCAGTACGGCAGAGCTCTAGCTCTGCTCAGAGCCCCGATCTGGCAGAGTTCCTGGCGCGAGGCTGCTCTGGCCGGGGGCTCAGCCTTGCCCAGACTTGCCTTGCTTTTAGGCTGCCTCTCCCAGGAAGGAGCATGTGCTAGCAGGAGCCTGGGAGTACGCCACTGGCTGCCTTTCTTGCCTCAGCTCCAATCCTGCCTTGCCTTTGCACATTAGGTGCCAGTCCGTCGTTAAGGAGAGCTTAGGGGCTGGTGGGTTGCACACTGCCAAGGGCTTCCAGCAGTGAGAAGTTCTGTCAGAGGGAAGGGAAGGGCAACTGCAGGGCTCCTCCAGCGGTTTGCTTAGGCCGCCCTAGAATTCAGCGCCACACGGAGAGCACCAGGCTCCCAGGGTCCCCTGGCTGGGGTTTTCAGCCCCGCACACACGGAGGCTGATTCCTTGGGTGCCCAGAAAGTGTATGACAGACGTAGGTTCCCTAGCACTCTCCTCCCCAGCAGAGACATGTGCAGGTGTTTGGGGCCTGATCCTGCGTGTCTGGGTTCCTGCCCACAGCCCCAACTCAGGGGAAGCAGCCCCTGAGGCAAGACCTGCTGGAGGAGCCCTGCGCCCCCGCCTGATAGGCGAGTGCACAGCCAGCAGGGAAGCGAGCCTCCTCGGGGGAAGAGGAGGCAGCAAGTCCCCGTCAAGCTGAAATCCCTGCTTCCACGAAGCTAAGTGCGACTCCAGTACGGCAGATCTCTAGCTCTGTTCAGAGGCCCGATCTGGCAGAGTTCCTGGCACCAAGATGCTCTGCCATAGGCGAGCCTTGCGCAGACTTGCCTTGCTTTAAGGCTCCCTCCCCAGGAAGGAGCAGGCTGTGTGAGGCTCGGAAACGCCACTGGCGCCTTCCTGGCTTCAGCTCTACCCCTGCCTTGCCTTTGCACTTAGGTCCCAAGCGTCCTTGAGGAGGGCTTAGGGGCTGGTGGGTTGCACACTGCCAAGGGCTCCAGCAGTGAAAGCTCTGTCAGAGGGAAGCGAAGGGCAACAGCAGGGCTCCTTCAGCGGTTCCTTGGCCGCCCAGACAAAGCTCCGCACGGAGAGCACCAGGTTCCAAGGGCCCCTGGCTGGGTTTTGCATCCCCACACTCCCAGAGGCTGACTCCGTGGGTGCCTAGAAAGTGTGTGAGAGACGTAGGTTCCCTAGCACTCTCCTCCCCAGCAGAGACATGTGCAGGTGGTTGGGGCCTTATCCTGCGTGTCTGGGTTCCCGCCCACAGCCTCAACTCAGGGGAAGCAGCCCCTGAGGCAAGACCTGCTGGAGGAGCCCTGCGCGCCCGCCTGATAGGCGAGAGCACAGCCAGCAGTGTAGCGAGCCTCCTCGGGAGAAGAGGAGGCAGCCGAGCCCAGTCAAGAGGAAAGCCCTGCTTGCACGGAGCTAAGTGGGCCTCCAGTACGGCAGAGCTCTAGCTCTGCTCAGAGCCCCGATCTGGCAGAGTTTCTGGCGCGAGGCTGCTCGGCCGGGGGCTCGCCTTGCCCAGACTTGCCTTGCTTTTAGGCTCCCTCCCCAGGAAGGAGCTGTCTGAGCGAGCCTGGGAGACGCCACTGGTGCCTTCCTTGCCTCAGCTCCAATCCTGCCTTGCCTTTGCACATAGGTGCCAGGCGTCGTTGGGGAGGGCTTAGGGGGTGGTGGGTTGCACACTGCCAAGGGCTTCAGCAGTGAGAGCTCTGTCAGAGGGAAGGGAAGGGCAACTGCAGGGCTCCTCCAGCGGTTTCTAGGCCGCCTAGAATCAGCGCCGCACCGAGAGCACCAGGCTCCCAGGGCCCCTGGCTGGGGTTTTCAGCCCCGCACACACGGAGGCTGATTCCTTGGGTGCCCAGAAAGTGTATGACAGACGTAGGTTCCCTAGCACTCTCCTCCCCAGCAGAGACATGTGCAGGTGGTTGGGGCCTGATCCTGCGTGTCTGGGTTCCTGCCCACAGCCCCAACTCAGGGGAAGCAGCCCCTGAGGCAAGACCTGCTGGAGGAGCCCTGCGCCCCCGCCTGATAGGCGAGTGCACAGCCAGCAGGGAAGCGAGCCTCCTCGGGGGAAGAGGAGGCAGCCCAGCCCCGTCAAGTTGAAAGCCCTGCTTGCACGGAGCTAAGTGCGCCTCCAGTACGGCAGAGCTCTAGCTCTGCTCAGAGCCCCGATCTGGCAGAGTTCCTGGCGCGAGGCTGCTCTGCCGGGGGCTAGCCTTGCCCAGACTTGCCTTGCTTTTAGGCTGCCTCTCCAGGAAGGAGCAGGCAGCAGGAGCCTGGGAGTCGCCACTGGCGCCTTTCTTGCCTCAGCTCCAATCCTGCCTTGCCTTTGCACTTAGGTCCCAGTCCTCCTTAAGGAGAGCTTAGGGGCTGGTGGGTTGCACACTGCCAAGGGCTCCAGCAGTGAGAATTCTGTCAGAGGGAAGGGAAGGGCAACTGCAGGGCTCCTCCAGCGGTTGCTTGGCCGCCCAGATTCAGCGCCACACGGAGAGCACCAGGCTCCCAGGGCCCCTGGCTGGGGTTTTCAGCCCCGCACACACGGAGGCTGATTCCTTGGGTGCCCAGAAAGTGTATGACAGACGTAGGTTCCCTAGCACTCTCCTCCCCAGCAGAGACATGTGCAGGTGTTTGGGGCCTGATCCTGCGTGTCTGGGTTCCTGCCCACAGCCCCAACTCAGGGGAAGCAGCCCCTGAGGCAAGACCTGCTGGAGGAGCCCTGCGCCCCCGCCTGATAGGCGAGTGCACAGCCAGCAGGGAAGCGAGCCTCCTCGGGGGAAGAGGAGGCAGCAAGTCCCCGTCAAGGCTGAAATCCCTGCTTCCACGAAGCTAAGTGCGACTCCAGTACGGCAGATCTCTAGCTCTGTTCAGAGGCCCGATCTGGCAGAGTTCCTGGCACCAAGATGCTCTGCCATAGGCGAGCCTTGCGCAGACTTGCCTTGCTTTAAGGCTCCCTCCCCAGGAAGGAGCAGGCTGTGTGAGGCTCGGAAACGCCACTGGCGCCTTCCTGGCTTCAGCTCTACCCCTGCCTTGCCTTTGCACTTAGGTCCCAAGCGTCCTTGAGGAGGGCTTAGGGGCTGGTGGGTTGCACACTGCCAAGGGCTCCAGCAGTGAAAGCTCTGTCAGAGGGAAGCGAAGGGCAACAGCAGGGCTCCTTCAGCGGTTCCTTGGCCGCCCAGACAAAGCTCCGCACGGAGAGCACCAGGTTCCAAGGGCCCCTGGCTGGGTTTTGCATCCCCACACTCCCAGAGGCTGACTCCGTGGGTGCCTAGAAAGTGTGTGAGAGACGTAGGTTCCCTAGCACTCTCCTCCCCAGCAGAGACATGTGCAGGTGGTTGGGGCCTTATCCTGCGTGTCTGGGTTCCCGCCCACAGCCTCAACTCAGGGGAAGCAGCCCCTGAGGCAAGACCTGCTGGAGGAGCCCTGCGCGCCCGCCTGATAGGCGAGAGCACAGCCAGCAGTGTAGCGAGCCTCCTCGGGAGAAGAGGAGGCAGCCGAGCCCAGTCAAGAGGAAAGCCCTGCTTGCACGGAGCTAAGTGCGGCCTCCAGTACGGCAGAGCTCTAGCTCTGCTCAGAGCCCCGATCTGGCAGAGTTTCTGGCGCGAGGCTGCTCGGCCGGGGGCTCGCCTTGCCCAGACTTGCCTTGCTTTTAGGCTCCCTCCCCAGGAAGGAGCTGTCTGAGCGAGCCTGGGAGACGCCACTGGTGCCTTCCTTGCCTCAGCTCCAATCCTGCCTTGCCTTTGCACATAGGTGCCAGGCGTCGTTGGGGAGGGCTTAGGGGGTGGTGGGTTGCACACTGCCAAGGGCTTCAGCAGTGAGAGCTCTGTCAGAGGGAAGGGAAGGGCAACTGCAGGGCTCCTCCAGCGGTTTCTAGGCCGCCTAGAATCAGCGCCGCACCGGAGAGCACCAGGCTCCCAGGGCCCCTGGCTGGGGTTTTCAGCCCCGCACACACGGAGGCTGATTCCTTGGGTGCCCAGAAAGTGTATGACAGACGTAGGTTCCCTAGCACTCTCCTCCCCAGCAGAGACATGTGCAGGTGGTTGGGGCCTGATCCTGCGTGTCTGGGTTCCTGCCCACAGCCCCAACTCAGGGGAAGCAGCCCCTGAGGCAAGACCTGCTGGAGGAGCCCTGCGCCCCCGCCTGATAGGCGAGTGCACAGCCAGCAGGGAAGCGAGCCTCCTCGGGGGAAGAGGAGGCAGCAAGTCCCCGTCAAGCTGAAATCCCTGCTTCCACGAAGCTAAGTGCGACTCCAGTACGGCAGATCTCTAGCTCTGTTCAGAGGCCCGATCTGGCAGAGTTCCTGGCACCAAGATGCTCTGCCATAGGCGAGCCTTGCGCAGACTTGCCTTGCTTTAAGGCTCCCTCCCCAGGAAGGAGCAGGCTGTGTGAGGCTCGGAAACGCCACTGGCGCCTTCCTGGCTTCAGCTCTACCCCTGCCTTGCCTTTGCACTTAGGTCCCAAGCGTCCTTGAGGAGGGCTTAGGGGCTGGTGGGTTGCACACTGCCAAGGGCTCCAGCAGTGAAAGCTCTGTCAGAGGGAAGCGAAGGGCAACAGCAGGGCTCCTTCAGCGGTTCCTTGGCCGCCCAGACAAAGCTCCGCACGGAGAGCACCAGGTTCCAAGGGCCCCTGGCTGGGTTTTGCAAGCCCCACACTCCCAGAGGCTGACTCCGTGGGTGCCTAGAAAGTGTGTGAGAGACGTAGGTTCCCTAGCACTCTCCTCCCCAGCAGAGACATGTGCAGGTGGTTGGGGCCTTATCCTGCGTGTCTGGGTTCCCGCCCACAGCCTCAACTCAGGGGAAGCAGCCCCTGAGGCAAGACCTGCTGGAGGAGCCCTGCGCGCCCGCCTGATAGGCGAGAGCACAGCCAGCAGTGTAGCGAGCCTCCTCGGGAGAAGAGGAGGCAGCCGAGCCCAGTCAAGAGGAAAGCCCTGCTTGCACGGAGCTAAGTGGGCCTCCAGTACGGCAGAGCTCTAGCTCTGCTCAGAGCCCCGATCTGGCAGAGTTTCTGGCGCGAGGCTGCTCGGCCGGGGGCTCGCCTTGCCCAGACTTGCCTTGCTTTTAGGCTCCCTCCCCAGGAAGGAGCTGTCTGAGCGAGCCTGGGAGACGCCACTGGTGCCTTCCTTGCCTCAGCTCCAATCCTGCCTTGCCTTTGCACATAGGTGCCAGGCGTGGTTGGGGAGGGCTTAGGGGGTGGTGGGTTGCACACTGCCAAGGGCTTCAGCAGTGAGAGCTCTGTCAGAGGGAAGGGAAGGGCAACTGCAGGGCTCCTCCAGCGGTTTCTAGGCGCCTAGAATCAGCGCCGCACCGAGAGCACCAGGCTCCCAGGGCCCCTGGCTGGGGTTTTCAGCCCCGCACACACGGAGGCTGATTCCTTGGGTGCCCCAGAAAGTGTATGACAGACGTAGGTTCCCTAGCACTCTCCTCCCCAGCAGAGACATGTGCAGGTGGTTGGGGGCCTGATCCTGCGTGTCTGGGTTCCTGCCCCACAGCCCCAACTCAGGGGAAGCAGCCCCTGAGGCAAGACCTGCTGGAGGAGCCCTGCGCCCCGCCTGATAGGCGAGTGCACAGCCAGCAGGGAAGCGAGCCTCCTCGGGGGAAGAGGAGGCAGCAAGTCCCCGTCAAGCTGAAATCCCTGCTTCCACGAAGCTAAGTGCGACTCCAGTACGGCAGATCTCTAGCTCTGTTCAGAGGCCCGATCTGGCAGAGTTCCTGGCACCAAGATGCTCTGCCATAGGCGAGCCTTGCGCAGACTTGCCTTGCTTTAAGGCTCCCTCCCCAGGAAGGAGCAGGCTGTGTGAGGCTCGGAAACGCCACTGGCGCCTTCCTGGCTTCAGCTCTACCCCTGCCTTGCCTTTGCACTTAGGTCCCAAGCGTCCTTGAGGAGGGCTTAGGGGCTGGTGGGTTGCACACTGCCAAGGGCTCCAGCAGTGAAAGCTCTGTCAGAGGGAAGCGAAGGGCAACAGCAGGGCTCCTTCAGCGGTTCCTTGGCCGCCCAGACAAAGCTCCGCACGGAGAGCACCAGGTTCCAAGGGCCCCTGGCTGGGTTTTGCATCCCCACACTCCCAGAGGCTGACTCCGTGGGTGCCTAGAAAGTGTGTGAGAGACGTAGGTTCCCTAGCACTCTCCTCCCCAGCAGAGACATGTGCAGGTGGTTGGGGCCTTATCCTGCGTGTCTGGGTTCCCGCCCACAGCCTCAACTCAGGGGAAGCAGCCCCTGAGGCAAGACCTGCTGGAGGAGCCCTGCGCCGCCCGCCTGATAGGCGAGAGCACAGCCAGCAGTGTAGCGAGCCTCCTCGGGAGAAGAGGAGGCAGCCGAGCCCCAGTCAAGAGGAAAGCCCTGCTTGCACGGAGCTAAGTGGGCCTCCAGTACGGCAGAGCTCTAGCTCTGCTCAGAGCCCCGATCTGGCAGAGTTTCTGGCGCGAGGCTGCTCGGCCGGGGGCTCGCCTTGCCAGACTTGCCTTGCTTTTAGGCTCCCTCCCCAGGAAGGAGCTGTCTGAGCGAGCCTGGGAGACGCCACTGGTGCCTTCCTTGCCTCAGCTCCAATCCTGCCTTGCCTTTGCACATAGGTGCCAGGCGTCGTTGGGGAGGGCTTAGGGGGTGGTGGGTTGCACACTGCCAAGGGCTTCAGCAGTGAGAGCTCTGTCAGAGGGAAGGGAAGGGCAACTGCAGGGCTCCTCCAGCGGTTTCTAGGCCGCCTAGAATCAGCGCCGCACCGAGAGCACCAGGCTCCCAGGGCCCCTGGCTGGGGTTTTCAGCCCCGCACACACGGAGGCTGATTCCTTGGGTGCCCAGAAAGTGTATGACAGACGTAGGTTCCCTAGCACTCTCCTCCCCAGCAGAGACATGTGCAGGTGTTTGGGGCCTGATCCTGCGTGTCTGGGTTCCTGCCCACAGCCCCAACTCAGGGGAAAGCAGCCCCCTGAGGCAAGACCTGCTGGAGGAGCCCTGCGCCCCCGCCTGATAGGCGAGTGCACAGCCAGCAGGGAAGCGAGCCTCCTCGGGGGAAGAGGAGGCAGCCCAGCCCCGTCAAGTTGAAAGCCCTGCTTGCACGGAGCTAAGTGCGCCTCCAGTACGGCAGAGCTCTAGCTCTGCTCAGAGCCCCGATCTGGCAGAGTTCCTGGCGCGAGGCTGCTCTGCCGGGGGCTAGCCTTGCCCAGACTTGCCTTGCTTTTAGGCTGCCTCTCCAGGAAGGAGCAGGCAGCAGGAGCCTGGGAGTCGCCACTGGCGCCTTTCTTGCCTCAGCTCCAATCCTGCCTTGCCTTTGCACTTAGGTCCCAGTCCTCCTTAAGGAGAGCTTAGGGGCTGGTGGGTTGCACACTGCCAAGGGCTCCAGCAGTGAGAATTCTGTCAGAGGGAAGGAAGGGCAACTGCAGGGCTCCTCCAGCGGTTGCTTGGCCGCCCAGATTCAGCGCCACACGGAGAGCACCAGGCTCCCAGGGCCCTGGCTGGGGTTTTCAGCCCCGCACACACGGAGGCTGATTCCTTGGGTGCCCAGAAAGTGTATGACAGACGTAGGTTCCCTAGCACTCTCCTCCCCAGCAGAGACATGTGCAGGTGTTTGGGGCCTGATCCTGCGTGTCTGGGTTCCTGCCCACAGCCCCAACTCAGGGGAAGCAGCCCCTGAGGCAAGACCTGCTGGAGGAGCCCTGCGCCCCCGCCTGATAGGCGAGTGCACAGCCAGCAGGGAAGCGAGCCTCCTCGGGGGAAGAGGAGGCAGCAAGTCCCCGTCAAGCTGAAATCCTGCTTACACGAAGCTAAGTGCGACTCCAGTACGGCAGATCTCTAGCTCTGTTCAGAGGCCCGATCTGGCAGAGTTCCTGGCACCAAGATGCTCTGCCATAGGCGAGCCTTGCGCAGACTTGCCTTGCTTTAAGGCTCCCTCCCCAGGAAGGAGCAGGCTGTGTGAGGCTCGGAAACGCCACTGGCGCCTTCCTGGCTTCAGCTCTACCCCTGCCTTGCCTTTGCACTTAGGTCCAAGCGTCCTTGAGGAGGGCTTAGGGGCTGGTGGGTTGCACACTGCCAAGGGCTCCAGCAGTGAAAGCTCTGTCAGAGGGAAGCGAAGGGCAACAGCAGGGCTCCTTCAGCGGTTCCTTGGCCGCCCAGACAAAGCTCCGCACGGAGAGCACCAGGTTCCAAGGGCCCCTGGCTGGGTTTTGCATCCCCACACTCCCAGAGGCTGACTCCGTGGGTGCCTAGAAAGTGTGTGAGAGACGTAGGTTCCCTAGCACTCTCCTCCCCAGCAGAGACATGTGCAGGTGGTTGGGGCCTTATCCTGCGTGTCTGGGTTCCCGCCCACAGCCTCAACTCAGGGGAAGCAGCCCCTGAGGCAAGACCTGCTGGAGGAGCCCTGCGCGCCCCGCCTGATAGGCGAGAGCACAGCCAGCAGTGTAGCGAGCCTCCTCGGGAAGAGGAGGCAGGCAGCCGAGCCCAGTCAAGAGGAAAGCCCTGCTTGCACGGAGCTAAGTGGGCCTCCAGTACGGCAGAGCTCTAGCTCTGCTCAGAGCCCCGATCTGGCAGAGTTTCTGGCGCGAGGCTGCTCGGCCGGGGGCTCGCCTTGCCCAGACTTGCCTTGCTTTTAGGCTCCCTCCCAGGAAGGAGCTGTCTGAGCGAGCCTGGGAGACGCCACTGGTGCCTTCCTTGCCTCAGCTCCAATCCTGCCTTGCCTTTGCACATAGGTGCCAGGCGTCGTTGGGGAGGGCTTAGGGGTGGTGGGTTGCACACTGCCAAGGGCTTCAGCAGTGAGAGCTCTGTCAGAGGGAAGGGAAGGGCAACTGCAGGGCTCCTCCAGCGGTTTCTAGGCCGCCTAGAATCAGCGCCGCACCGAGAGCACCAGGCTCCCAGGGCCCCTGGCTGGGGTTTTCAGCCCCGCACACACGGAGGCTGATTCCTTGGGTGCCCAGAAAGTGTATGACAGACGTAGGTTCCCTAGCACTCTCCTCCCCAGCAGAGACATGTGCAGGTGTGTTGGGGCCTGATCCTGCGTGTCTGGGTTCCTGCCACAGCCCCAACTCAGGGGAAGCAGCCCTGAGGCAAGACCTGCTGGAGGAGCCCTGCGCCCCCGCCTGATAGGCGAGTGCACAGCCAGCAGGGAAGCGAGCCTCCTCGGGGAAGAGGAGGCAGCAAGTCCCCGTCAAGCTGAAATCCCTGCTTCACGAAGCTAAGTGCGACTCCAGTACGGCAGATCTCTAGCTCTGTTC
>NW_017214734.1:0-14462 GCF_001704415.2 Capra hircus
ACAAACTCAACAAACCCAAATCCCATCGGAGAGATCTACTCTGTTTCACCCAACGCGAGAAGTACCTTAAATACAATACAAAACAAGGTTAAGGGAAACCAAAAAGGTTCCACCACTCAACCCTTCCTTCTTGGGCTTTTACTGTATACACATACCAATTTTCCTCAAAGGGGGGCATCTTGCAACATTCATAGTTCTCAAGCGGAATTGGTTTGGGGGAAATAAACCAGTTTAAAAGGAAAACCCATCTTATGGAGAATGTTTCTGGGACGGGATTTTAAAAAATTAGCATTCTTATTTTCCTCTTTTTGCTTTTTTAAAAAGGGGGGACTGGTTGTATTTCGATTTGAGTCTCTCTTGTGTAAACTTCTGGACTAACTTTTTTGCAGGGGAAACCTTGGGTTCTCTACTGAGTCTGAGGAAGATTTTCAAAAAAACACCCCCAGTCATATTTTAAAAACGGCCAGAGGCATGAGGGGGGAAAAAAAACAGTTTCTTAAAATTTGATCTTAAAGTCCACTTCCTTCTGTGGGAGGACTTGAAGATTTTTTCCGAGCCAAACCACCACCGCGAATCCACACAGCCTTGTTCACAAAAATCTTTTCAAACAGCTTGGGGGACATGGAAAACCAATAGTTGAGTAGATAAGAACTAGTTTCTCAGCTAATTGTTAGGCCAAAAAAAGCGGAGGTGTAAAGTAAGGGCTGGGAAAAACGGTGATATTCTAGTGGGTTTCACTAGGTCAAGTTTTTGATCTACCACAAAAATTTTTTTTCAATTCAAAATTTATTTTTAAGAATTTCCGTATGGTTAAAATGGTAATGTTAAACTTTCATTCAACTTAACAAAACAAAATTTTTCTCCTAAAAGGCATGTTACAAAGTTTAGGTTTGAAGTGCTTTTCTTTTTTTCTTTGAAAAAAAGCTAGGGGGCCAACCATACTTAATATCTGTAATTTTTTCTTTTGCTCTTGGCAGAACTTCCTACAAAGGAGTAATTTTGGTGCGACTTGATTATAACATACTTTTTTTCCTTCTAGGTTCATGACAATTTTTTCAGAGGTTTAGAATAAAAAAAAATGGGAAATGGGTGCCTTTCTAGTCTTACTTTTCTGTTAAGTTTTAGTTTCTTGGGGACTAGAAAAAAACCCCAAACAGTAGTTAAAAACAGAGGCTTGCAATTTACAACAACCTGTTACAAAACAGAAATTTAAACATCCCACTTTTTTAGTCTATTAGTTAATTTTAAATGTTGGGGCCATATTCATATAGGAGGGGTGGCCTTTCCTCTTCTTATATCTTCTTTTGATCTTTTGTTAATTTTGCTTTTAAAATTTTACAGGGGAAACAGTAGTGGGAAAATTATTTTGCTTTTATCCCAAACCATTTTTTTTTCCCCCTTTGAGTGAATTTTTTTACATCTTTTCACTTTTTCTGGATCATTGCTTTAGTGTTGTACTGGTAGTTATAAATTCAAATTTTAAACTTGACCAACCCAAATTTCCATTCTAATATAATAAAAAAAAAAATTACCACGATTGGGCCCCTTTCTTTGGATAAGTTTTGGTTCAATAGATTTTTAAGTTCCACCAACATATTTCATTTTTCTGATTTCTTTAGGAAATCCTTCTGTCCAAACGGTGTTTTTGACTTTTTGGAAGGGAGTGGTTTTTTGAAAACTTTTCTTTTCCCCTTTGGTTTTGTGGTTGGGCCTTTTTTGGAAATCACCTTTCCAGGGGTTGCTCCATTAAAGTTTTAAATCTGTCTCTCTAAGGATACAAATCTGCGGCCTCTACTTAAAAAAAATAAGGGGCCCTTTGAATTATCAGTTTAGCTTAAATCTTGTTTTTTATAGGGTCTTCTTGGAATTTTTTGGGCACAAAAAAAAAGGGGGGTTTAAATTATTCATTTCAAAGAATATTTGGTCAATTTTGCCTTTTGCCATACTATTGTTGGCTAAATTGTGAAAAAGGTTTATTATGCCATGGGCCCAGGGGGCTGTGTTTTTAACTTTTTTTTTTTTTCTTTTCGGTATTAAAGCCTTTTCCCAAAATCAAAAAAATTAAATTTTTCTCTCTCATTTGGGGGGCACAATAAAATTTTTCCACTTTTACCCTTTAAGGGGAAATTAAAGCTTCTCCCAAAAAAATTGTTGTTTGTAAAGGGGAGAGGGGGGGGGAAAAATTTTTAAAGTTTTTCTTCAATATACTTTATTTAGATTGCTTGAGATTTTTCTTTTCTTTTTTTCAGATTTTTCAATTTTTAATATTGGGAATTATAGTTCTTTTTCAAACTTATTTGGTTGATTTTTCAGGTTGCATAAAGCAAGGACCACAGTGGGGTTCAGTTTTTGTTTGTTGTTCAGTTTTGCTTTAAGGAGGTTTGTTGTTTTCTGACTCTGTGGGCAGAGGCCCTAATTAGGGACTTGCAAGCATTTGCTGGGGCTTTCCCCTGTTCCTTTCACTGGTTTTCCTCCCGGCGGGGAGGGTTTGGCTTTTTCAAAAAATTTTCTATTTGTCCAAATTAGGTCGTTTTGATTGGCTGGGTTTAAAAAAAGAAAACCTATTTGTATTCCCTTCTTTCCTGCCCCCTTCTCCTTTTCAATCTTTTCCCCAGGATTTTCAGGGGTTTTTCTTATTTTACAAATGAGTCGCTCTTTTCACATCAGGTGGGGGGGACCAAAAAAAATTAACCTGAGAAGGGGCTTTCAGGATTCAGTCCTTTTTCAATGGAAATATTGCCATGGGTCATTTCTTCCTTTTAGGGATTGGGGGGGGGGGAAACTTGGGGTTGTGGTCCTCTTTTGCAGTTCCAAAGGAACTCTCCAGGGGGAGGTTCTTTTTTCATTCAAACAATTCAAGTTATTTCAATTTTTCCTTCGGGGGTGGGGTGCTCACGCTTGTCTTTTTTTTTATGGGTGCCAAAACTCTTGACAAATTTTCTGTATTGTGGAATTTAAACTTTTTAAAAAAAAACCATAAAAGGGCTTCAATATGGACCTTGTCACAAATGTTGAGTCTCTCTTAATTATACTGTTCCTAGATTTGTTCCAAGCTTTTACTTTTCTACAGGAGGGGCAAGCATCACAAAACACAATTTTACATTTTACTTCCCCAAAACTTTAAACCATTTTTAATTTTTGTATTTTCAAGGGGGTATAGGCCAGGTTTAACAAAACAAAAATTAGTTGTATCAGGTAGGGGTTCAGGGATCCGGTGGCGAAAAAAAACAGTAGAAGGGGGGGACTCAACCCATTGGGGGCTTTTTATTTTTCATTGTAATTATGTCTCCCCCTTTTAACAAAACCCTCTCTTTTCTCATTTCCATGCGGCCTTGGGAATATTTAAAAAACCAATTGAAGGCCAGAGAATCATGTGCTTACCCCCACCAATTGATCCTTTGCTGTGGTTATCGCATTTTTAAATTACAGCAGTGGTACATGAACCAATACCCAATTGACCTTCCCAAAAGTCCCTAAACTTCCTTTCCCCTGGGGGCAAAAAAACGATTTTTAAGGTTATTTTCTAGTTTCTTGAGAGTCTTTTCTTTTTGTTATAGTAAGTTGAATTTGTATTCATGTTCTCTTTAAGATTCCCAACATATTTAAAGGGGTGCATAACCCAATATTTTCTTCCCTTCTCTGTTATGAACGTTACGTTCTCCACTTAGATATAAACACTTTTCAATAGGGGGTCCATCTTGTGTTACTGGCACAATGGACATTATTTCGTTTCTTTCTTTTTTAAAAAAAAGGGGAAAAATTGGGTTTGGAGTAATATTTCCCATAGCTGGTATTCTGTACCCACAAAAAAACATCCTTTTATCCAATTCCTTTCTTGTCAGTGGGAAAAACCAATTTGTAAAGGGTTGCTTTCCCCTGTTTTTTTGGGAGGCTGTTGTAAAAAAAACAGTTACTGCAAATGTAACATTTGGGTTGCATGTAAATTCCTTTGGATTTTCACAATGGTTTGGGTGCGTTTTTCTCTGAATATATGCCCAGGTAGGGTTAGGAATCTTTGCCGCAGGCGTTTCAGCGCCTATTTGGTAGGCTCTTATTTCTTTTTTTTTTTAAGGAACTGTACAATTTAGTGTTTCTCCATACTGGCGATTGTACTGAATTTAAAAATTGCCCACCCATCAGTGTGTCTGTGTTTGGTGAGGGGGAGGATTTCCTTAAAACCTAGATTCCCCTCTTCAGAATTTTAATTTGGCTTGGTGGACTTTCTTGTAGCGATTAGGGCCCATTTTTTTTTCGGGCTGGGTGTTGGATGTTGGGATATGCTTGTTTATTAGGGGTTCTTTAATTCCATTTTTCTTAAAAAGACCTTAGGTATTTTATTTCCGTGTACCTCTTGGGCAATTCCTGTATTTCTTTTTTATGGGAAAAAGAAATGTTCTTATTTAGGGTTCTGCTGCCCCATTTGGCTTTGATATGGTTGTTGCCTGGTTGGGGTGCTTTTTAAGCATCATGACAGCTAATTTGTTAAAAAATTTTTTTTGAGCGGGGGGGCGATACTAAAGGTCGCCTTTCAGGGTCAACCATCATTTGGCAAAAAAAATATATTATTCCCATTCTATGGATTGTTCTTTTCATTTGGTTTCTTTTTTGGCTGGTTGGGCAAAAGGCCTTTGGAGTTTAAAAGCAATGGTCGCATTTTTTCTTTTGTTTTTTTTCCATTTTAATTTTTTCTGGGAAGAGCGGAAAAATAGAAAAAGGCTTTATTTGCTGCAAAAAATTTTATGAGGTTTTGTTTTATACCTAAGGGTTTCCTCTTAGGTGTTAAAAATTCCAATCTCGAGTTTGATTCCCTAAGTAGTTTTTGGTTAGCATTTTTTAGGTGATGTTCTATGTGTAAATCATTTGTAAAATCCTAACCAAAGACAAGTAAATGGTTTTCTTTCTTTCTTTCCAATTTTGGAATTCCTTAATTTCTTTTTCTTTTTCTGGGATGGGCATGGTGGCTTTAGGGGGACCTTCCAAAACATGTATTGAATGGAAAAAGTCGAGGTGAGGGAGATGGGGGGGACGCAATCCCTCTCTTGTTTCCTGATTTTTTGGTGGAAAATTGCTTTTTTTTAGGTTTTTCACTATTTAAAGATTGATGTCCTTGTTGGCGGTTTTTTTCAACAGTACAGCACTTTTTACAAAAACGGGGTTTGAGGTAGTGTTTCCTTCTTATGCCAAACACTTCTGAGGGAATTTTTTAGCATAAAAGGTTTGTTGGAAATTTTTTGTCAGAAAACGCTTTGTTTACTTTTTGCGCAAATCTTGTTGAGGAAAGCAATTATATTTGAAATTTTTTTTCATTGCTTTTCAAAATTTGTAAGTTATTATCTCACGTTTGGATTTTGGCGCTATAATTTTCAATGTTGATAATATCACTACATTTTTTGGGGGGGCATCCCTATTGATTAAATTTTTCTTTCATTTGTGGGATTCATGGTATTAAAAGATTCCTTTTAATTGGTTGTGTTGGGGATTCAGGTTGGGCTAGTATTTTTTGCTGAGTAAGGTTTTTGCATTCTATTTTTTGCTGGGAACCATTTGATTATTTTGGGCTAATTAACAATTTTCTTTTCCCTCTTTCTTTTTTGTATCTTTTGTCTAGGTTTTTGGTTATCGAGGGGTGGAAGGGTGGCCTCATAAGGGAAATTGAGTTTGGGGATTGTTTGTGCTTCCCCTCAGTCAGTTTTCGGGGGTAAGAATTTTCAAAAGAAAAAGGGAGAGGTTTGGTCTTTAGACCTCTTTCTCTATAAATGACTTGGACTAGGGGGAATCTGCGGCGCGTTGAAGCTATTTCCTTTGAGGGGGGAACATTTTTGTCTTGGTGAAGATTTTTTTTTAAAATTCAGGTTTCAGTTTTCGAGGTAAACTTGTGATTGCTTCTTGTTATATATTTTTTCTTAATTTCTTCCTAATTTTCAATCTTTTTTTAAGTTTTTTTTTTGTCCATATTGGTAAAGTTTGTACCTTTTGTAAAGTTATTTTGTTTGCTTTTCCTTTTCTATTTACCCTTTTGGTTCGGGCATCTAATAGTTGCTTTATTTGGAATGGCTTCTTTTCTTGTGAAGTTGGGCATAGTCGCCTTTCGTTCGTGTTCCCCCCCCACTGTTTGATCTGACCCTCATGAACTCTAAGGGCCTTTACCAAGGCGCTTCCTCCTTCCCATTGGGAATTTTTCCAGGGCAAGAGTTTTTTACTGGGAGTGGGTTTGCCAATTTTTCCTTCTTTCCAGAGGATCTTCCCACCCAGCGATCCGTAAAACTAGGGTTTCTCCTTGCATTGTTAGGCAAAGGACGCTTTTACCACATCTGAAAAGCCACCAGGGGGAAGAGGTCTTATTTTGATCCTCCATATTTCTTTATCTTGGCATCATCTGGGTTTTTATAAACTTTTACCCTTCTTTCAAATTTTCCAGTCTTTATGGATTTTGAGTCCTCACCCACTTTTTTTCCTTGGTTGGTCTGGCTAAAAAAAAAAAGTTTTTTTTAACAACTTTTGTTAATTCTCTTCAAAGAATTCCAAACTTTTTACTTTTTTTGATTTTCTTTGGCCTTATTTTGTTGTTTATTTGTCTCTATTTTGATTAAAAATTTATTTTTGCTTCTGATCTTTGTAAAAACATTTTTCTTTCCTTTACTTAAACTTGGGTTTTTGTTGTTTTTTTTTTTTCTTTTCTTCTAGTTGGTTTTAGATCTGTTCGGGGAAGGGATTTAGGTTTTCTTTATTTTGATATTTTTCTTATTTTTCCTGGAACGGGTTAAAAGATTGTATTTTTCTATTAAGGCTTTCCCTTTTCTAAAGAATTTCTTGTTTTGCCTGTTTTCCTTATATTTATTGGGGTTTGGGATTGTTAGGATTTTCCATTAATCTCTTAAGTATTTTTTTAAAAAAAATTCTTTCTTTGGATATTTTTTTTCAGTGATTCCATATTGGTATTTTATTTTTCATTTTTTTTTTTTAAATTTTAAAAAATCTTAAATTTTACATGGCATTCCCAAAAAACATGAACCCCCTCCCACCTACCCTTCCTATAAGAAAATCTCCTTTCTTGGGGGTCATTCCCCCAAAGGCAAACCAGGGCCCAACAGGGTGGCATTTGCTGTATTTCCTTGGCCGTTCAGACATTAAGGACTGGCGATTTGATTCTCTTTACATTGATAGTACTTTACATTGTAAGAAATTTTGCCATTTTCCCAAAAAATCCAATCCCGCACCCTTTCTCCCCTTCTTTTCCCTTCTGGAGGTTTCCAAAAAACAAGTGTTTGCCTAGGACCATCTGTGTTTCTTTTTTTTTTTTGCTGTTCTTGCCATACAAGGTGGGTTTCACATTTTTTTGCCATTTCTTTCTTAAAAAAATTCCCATTATTTGTTATGTGTTTAAGTGTTACTTGTATTGGTGTTTTTCTTTTCTTGGCTTAACGTTTTCACTCTTGTATAATCTGGGCTTCCAGTTTTCTTTCATTCCCAAATCTCATTATTAGAAACTGAATTTCAAAATGAATTCTTTTTTGTAATGGGGGGCTGGGAGTTAATTTTTTAAACTCCATTGTGGTATATTTGGTACCCACAGGTCTTTTCTTTTTAACCCCATTTCATACTTTTGTCTGAGGAACAGTTCTGAAGGTTTTGTCACTTCCATGTTCCTGGGCGGCTTTATTAAGAGCAGAGTTGCTTGCGATTGAAACAGTTTCGGGTTAACATTTTGTGGTCTCTCTTCTCATTCTGGGTTTCCTTCGGTGTGTAATTTGTTCCCAAGCAGTTTGACTCTGCGCTTGGTTTCATTAAAAAGATAGTTCTATTTGCAATTTTTTTTTTAAGGGAAATCTCCAACAACTTGTACCTGTTTCCATAAATGGCTGTGTTAACTTAGTTTTGCCCCATTTTCCCACCAAAAACAGTTGCTACGGGGAGGTGGTTCCCTTTTCTCCACCACTCCTCTTCCTCCGGGCATTTTATTTGCTTGCAAAGATTGTATTGGGGATTTCCACAATAAGCCTTTTCTTGGAAGACTGGTTGTTGAAAAAGTTGACCTTCATTGGGTGGTTTTGGATGCACTGTTCTCTTTAATAATTGATTGATGTAGGTGGCAAATTCTTTTTCATGGTGTTTTTGGTTAACGCCATCCGTATGTCTCTTTGGGGGAAAAAAAAATGTCTATTTTAGCTTCTTTTTGGCCGCCATTTTTGGGATTGGGGTTGTTTTATTTTTTTCTGGGGAAATTTGAGCTGGATAAGTTGGGCTTGTATATTTTTGGATTTAGGTTGTTCTGGTTGCTTTTCATTTTTGCTATTAATTTTTTTTCCCATTTTTCAGGAGGGCTGGTCTTTTCACCTGTATTGCGCTTTTATATTTTTTCCTTTGTTGTTGCAGAAGCTTTTAATTTTTTAATTTAAGGGATTCCCATTTTGTTAATTTTTTGGCTTTCTATTTCAAGGGAATTTTCTGGCGAGGTGGAATTTCATTAGAGGGATCCTTTGCTGTGATTTATGTTCTGGAGGAGTGTTTTGGCCCTATGTTTTTCTTCCTTCTTAGGAGGTTTGTATAGTTTTTTTCTGAGTTCTTGTTAACATTTTTAGATCCTTTATTTTTAAATTCCGATTTTTTGAGTCTATTTTTTTCGTGTTTGCGGTGGTTAGGAAAGTCTGATCTAAATTTTCATTTTCTTTTAACAAAAGTGTATACCAGTTTTTTTCCAAGCACCAAAACTTGTTTAAAAGGGAATCTGTTTTCTTTACTCCATTGTATTATTTTTCTTGCCTTTCCACTTTGCTCCAAAAGAGATAGGTGTCCATTATTGTGTTCGGTTGGAACTTTCTTAACATCTTCTGGGGGCTTTTCTATTTTGTTTCCCATTTTGATCTTTTATTATTTTTTTGGGGGGGGCTGTTCTTTTTGTTTGGGCCAGTTACCATTTTTACTGTGCTTGGATGACTTGTGTTGGGCTTTGTTAAGGAGAAGAAGCCTGAAGTCAGGGGGCAAAGTTGATTCCTTTTCCAGTTCCATTTTTTCTTTTATTTCTCAAAAGATTGCCTTTTTGAGCAAAATTTTTGAGGTTTTTTTTTGTATTTTTTTTCCATTTCAAAATTCTTGGAAAATTTATTGTTTTTCCTGAGGTTTCTTGTGAAGATATATGGGCTTGGCTAGCTTTTTGTTAGGGGATTGCACTTGGAACATTTGTAAAAATTGCTTTTTGGGTAAGTATACTCATTTTTTTCACTATGATTTATTTCTTCAGATCCATGGAAGATCAATGGTATTATTTATTCTTCCCATTTCTGTTTAGTGTCTCGGCGTCTTTTGATTTTTTCTCTTTCATCAGTTGTTTTATTAAAGTTTTTCTATAATTAATAGCGGGTTCTTTTAGTTTTTTCTTTAGGTTTAGATTATTATTCACTTAAAGTATTTTTTAATTTTCTTTGTTCGTTGCTAAATGGTGAATGGAATTTCTTTTTCCTTAATTTCTTTTCTTAACTTTCCTCATTATTTAGTATGTTTTATAGGGGGGGGAATTTGGCAAGGGGGGCATTTCTGTTGTGTGATTGTTTCTTGTTATTGTCCTTGCAACCTTTACTATTTTCATTGGATTTTGAAGCTGCTAGTAAGAATTTTTTTTTTCTGGGTGAAAGTCTCAAGTTTTCTTTAGTTTGGTTTTTCTCTGTTAAGGAGGCGGATTTTTCATTGGTCATCTGGGGGCAAAAAAAACAGTTTGTTGGAGAGTTTTTAACTTCTTCTTTTCAATTGGATTTCCTGTTAGTTGGGCGTGGTTGGTCTTTCTGATTGGCTTTGTTGGCGCAAAAAACTATCCAGAAAATATGCTTTGGAAATTAGGTAAATGCAGTTTGGGGGAAAAGTGGGCCACCCTTTTTGTCTTATTCCTGACTTTTTAGTGGGAAAGAAATTTGCTTTTTCCAATTTTTTCGACCATTGAGGGGATAAATTGTTGCTTTGAGGGTTTCGGTCATATATAAAGCTCTTATTATTTGGTTGAAGGTTTTAGTGTTCCTTCTGTATTTTTCCTGGGCCTTTTCTGGGGAGAGGTTTTTAAATCATTTAAAGATGGATTGCTTTGAAATTTGTCCAAAAAGGGGCCTTCTCTGGGGCATGCTATGGAGGGAAACAAATTTTTTCATATTGGTTGTTTTATTTTGTGCAAAATTTGTTAAAATGTGCGTGGACAACAATTCTACAATTGAGATTTTGATTTGGCAAGAATTTGGGAAGAAATCTTGGCGTTTCCCCTGGGATTAAAAAATATCGATAAAGCCCACTTGGTCATGGTGTATGATCTTTTTCATGTTGTTGGATTCTGATTGCTAGAATTGAGGATTTTTTGCATCTATGTTCATCAGTGATATTGGCCTGTAGTTTTCCTTTTTGTGACATCTTTGTCAGCGTTTTGGTATTAGGGTGATGGTGGCCTCTCTAGAATGAGTTTGGAAGTTTACCTTCCTCTGCAATTTTCTGGAAGAGTTTGAGGAGGATAGGTGTTAGCTCTTCTCGAAAATTTTTGGTAGAATTCAAGCTGTGAAGCCGTCTGGACCTGGGCTTTTGTTTGCTGGAAGATTTCTGATTACAGTTTCAATTTCCGTGCTTGTGATGGGTCTGTTAAGATTTTCTATTTTCTTCCTGGTTTCAGTTTTGGAAAATTGTACTTTTCTAAGAATTTGTCCATTTCTTCCACGTTGTCCATTTTATTGGCATACAACTGCTGATAGTAGTCTCTTATGATCCTTTGTATTTCTGTGTTGTCTGTTTGTGATCTCTCCCATTTTCATTTCTAATTTTATTGATTTGATTTTTCTCTCTTTGCTTCTTGATGAGTCTGGCTAATGGTTTGTCAATTTTATTTATCCTTTCAAAGAACCAGCTTTTGGCTTTGTTGATTTTTGCTATGGTCTCTTTTGTTTCTTTTTGCATTTATTTCTGCCCTAATTTTTAAGATTTCTTTCCTTCTACTAACTCTGGGGTTCTCCAATTCTTCCTTTTCTAGTTGCTTTAGTTGTAGAGTTAGGTTATTTATTTTGACTTTTTTCTTGTTTCTTGAGGTATGCCTGTATTGCTATGAACTTTCCTCTTAGCAACTGCTTTTATAGTGGTCCCACAGGTTTTGGGTTGTTGTGTTTTCATTTTCATTAGTTTCTATGCATATTTTGATTTCTTTTGATTTTCTTCTGTGATTGTTGGTTATTCAGAAGTGTGTTGTTCAACCTCCATATGTTGGAATTTTTAATAGTTTTTCTCCTGTAATTGAGATCTAATCTTAATGCATTATGGTCAGAAAAGATGCTTGGAATGATTTCGATTTTTTTTGAATTTATCAAGTTTAGATTTATGGCCCAGGATGTGATCTATCCGGAAGGTTCCATGAGCACTTGAAAAAAAAGTGAAATTCATTGTTTTTGGGGTGAAATGTCCTATAGATATCAATTAGGTCTAACTGATCTAATGTATCATTTAAAGTTTGCGTTTCTTTGTTAATTTTCTGTTTAGTTGATCTGTCCATAGGGTGAGTGGGTATTAAAGTCTCCCACTATTATTGTGTTATTGTTGATTTCCCCTTTTCATACTTGTTAGCATTTGTCTTACATATTGCGGTGCTCCTATATTGGTGCATATATATTTATAATTGTTATATCTTCTTCTTGGATTGATCCTTTGATCATTATGTAGTGGCCTTCTTTGTCTCTTTTCACAGCCTTTGTTTTAAAGTCTATTTTATCGGATATGAGTATTGCCACTCCTGCTTTCTTTTGGTCTCTATTTGCGTGGTATATCTTTTTCCAGCCCTTCACTTTCAGTCTGTATGTGTCCCTTGTTTTGAGGTGGGTCTCTTGTAAGCAGCATATAGAGGGGTCTTGTTTTTGTATCCATTCCCAGTCTTTGTCTTTTGGTTGGGGCATTCAACCCATTTACGTTTAAGGTAATTATTGATAAGTATGATCCGTTACCATTTACTTTATTGTTTTGGGTTTCGGTTTATACACCCTTTTCGTGTTTCCTGTCTAGAGAATATCCTTTAGAATTTGTTGGAGAGCTGGTTTGGTGGTGCTGAATTCTCTCAGCTTTTGCTTGTCTGTAAAGCTTTGATTTCTCCTTCATATTTGAATGAGATCCTTGCTGGTACAGTAATTCTGGGCTGTAGGTTATTGTCTTTCATCACTTTAAGTATGTCTTGCCATTCCCTCCTGGCCTGAAGAGTTTCTATTGAAAGATCAGCTGTTATCCTTATGGGAATCCCCTTGTGTGTTATTTGTTGTTTTTTCCCTTGCTGCTTTTAATATTTGTTCTTTGTGTTTGATCTTTGTTAATTTGATTAATATGTGTCTTGGGGGTGTTTCGCCTTGGGTTTATCCTATTTGGAACTCTCTGTGTTTCTTGGACTTGGGGTGATTATTTCCTTCCCCATTTTAGGGAAGTTTTCAACTATTATCTCCTCAAGGATTTTCTCATGATCTTTCTTTTCTGTCTTCTTCTTTCTGGGACTCCTATAATTCGAATGTTGGAGCGTTTCATATTGTCCTGGAGGTCTCTGAGATTGTCCTCATTTCTTTTAATTCGTTTTTCTTGTTTCCTCTCTGATTCATTTATTTCTACCATTCTATCTTCTATTTCACTAATCCTATCTTCTGCCTCCGTTATTCTACTAATTGTTGCCTCCAGAGTGTTTCTGATCTCATTTATTGCATTATTCATTATATTTTTGACTCTTTTTTATTTCTTCTAGGTCCTTGTTAAACCTTTCTTGCATCTTCTCAATCCTTGTCTCTAGGCTATTTATCTGTGATTCCATTTTGATTTTCAAGATTTTGGATCATTTTCACTATCAATATTCGGAATTCCTTCTCGGTAGATTCCCTACTTCTTCCACTTTTGTTTGGTTTTGGTGGGCCAACTCTCCTGTTCCTTTACCTGCTGTGTATTCCTCTGTCTCTTCATCTTGGTTATATTGCTGCGTTTGGGGTGCCTTTTTATATTCTGGGAATTTTGGAGTTCTCTTTATTATGGAGCTTCCTCACTTTGGGTGGGGTTCTATCAGTGGCTTGTCAAGGTTTCCTGGTTTAGGAGGCTTGTGTTGGGAGTTTTGTGGGTGGAGCTGGGTTTCTTCTCTCTGGAGTGCAATGGAGTGACCCGTAATGGGTTACGAGACATCAAAGGTTTTGGATAATTTTGAGCTGCCTGTATATTGAAGCTCAGGGGAGTGTTCCTGTGTTGCTGGAGAATTTGCGTGGTATGTCTTGTTTTGGAATTTGTTGGCCCTTGGTGGAACTTGGTTTCGGTTTAGGTATGAAGCATTAGATGGGCTCCTATTGCTTAATGTTCCCTGAATTCAAGAGTTCTCTAATGTTTTCAGGCTTTGGATTTAAGCTCCTGCTTCTGGTTTTCAGTTTTATTTTTACAGTAGCCTCTAGACTTCTCCATCTATACAGCACCGATGATAAAACATCTAGGTTAAAGATGAAAAGTTTCTCCACATTGAGGGACACTCAGAGAGGTTCACTGAGTATAAGGAGAAGAAGAAGATGGAGGGGTAGTTAGAGGTAACTGGAATGAGATGCGGTGAGATCAAAAGAGAAGAGAGCAAGCTAGCCAGTAGTCACTTCTTCCTTATGTGCGCTCTATAGTCTGGACCGCTCAGAGGTATTTACAGAGTTATATGGGGAAGAGGAGAGGGAGGAAGTAGACAGAGGTGACCAGGAGGATCAGAGAGAGGAATGAGTAGGAGCGAGACAAATCCTGCCAGTAACCTGTTCCTAGTGTTCTCCACCGTCTGGAACACACAGAGATTCACAGAGTTGGAAAGGAGAGATGGGGGAGAAAAGAGACAGAGGCCACCTGGTGGAGAAAAAGGAGAGTCCAGAGGAGGAGAGAGTGGTCAAGCCAGTAATCTCGCTCTCAGGTAAACTGCGGATAGTGAAGTTTGGGTTTTTAAATGTACAAAATTGACCACAAAAACCTAAGAGCAAAGATTAAAAATCTAGAGTAGAGGTTGGATTTTTCAAAGAATACATATAGAGAGAAGCAGAAGGAAAAAGAAGGAAAGAAAGAAAAAAAAAAGAAAAAGAATTTATTAAAAAACAAACAAACAACAAACAAAAAAAAAAAAAAAAGCCATCAACAACCACAAAGACTGTATATGGTGTGCTTTAAAAAAAAAAGTCTTTTTAAAAAACAAACAAAAAAAATATTAATAATAGGTTATTAGAAATAAAAATTAGAGGAGAAATAGAAGACTTAACAATTAAAAAGTTAGAAAAAAAAAGCAAAAAAAAAAAAAAAAGGAATGATTTTATAAAATATTAAAAATATCTGGCCCTTTCTGGTGTAATGGGCCGTGTGGCGATCACTTCCAAGGTGGTTCCCTTCGTTTAACTTCTTCTGTTTGCTGGCTTTTTAGGCTCACTAGTTGCGTGTGGGGAGGGGGGTGCTGCTAACAAATAGCACTGTTCGTGTGCACGCAG
>NW_017214735.1:0-34864 GCF_001704415.2 Capra hircus
TCTTAGGCCCCGCATCGACAGGAGAGGAATCCTGAGAGGCCCCTAGAAACTTGAATGGGGACTGGCCTTTCCTGAGGCCACCAGAGCTGGCCCCTGAGGTCCCCGTCGTAAGTCGAGAGCACCTGCCGCAACTCGAGAAAATCCAGGAGGTTCTCCCCTCAGGCGAGATGAGGCCCATTTCCACTGAGGTGTCTCGAGGCTAATCACACCTAACCTCTGGAACTTCCAAAAGGTACTTTACACCCTTGCTGCAACTCAATAGTTCCCCGACATACCCGTCTCCACTCGAGAATAAGCAAGATGGTCCCCCCACATCCACAGGAGGCGCGTTTCCGCCTCGTCGCTCGAGATGAGGGATCCTTTCCTTCGGGGGCCAGCGTGAGGAATTCCGCCTATCGCAAAGGTCATGAGGAAGGAGGCTTGGCATGCCAAAGGCGTGCTCAAGCCTCAGGTAACCCCCTGTTCCCGAGCATCGAACCCCAAAACCAGAGTCTGTTTTATGCTCTCACCTACACTTCTGACTTTACGGGGGCTCTCCCCCATAACTGTTTCTCTCGGAGAAGAAGTAAACGTGCAGCTTCAAGGCAATAAATATTCTTGGGCATGACAAGAGTGTTTCAGCTTGCCGACTCCTCTGAAGGTTATCTAGCCCACCTTTATAGGTTTGTCCGGCCACATGTGATTGTTTACAGCCTCCCAACCTGAGAGGCATGAGATGTTTTAGACTTACTAAAGGCAAATTATTTTGGGGAGTTAGAAATTATTAGTATAGTTGGTTAGGAATTATATTGGTGAAGGGTTCTTCATTTTGTGTCAAAAATTGCTGCTAATTCCCTGCTCTGGGTGGGACAAGGATATTTTAGGTCAAACCTCTCTGCTGACAGACCAGCTTGTGTGACAGGATTATCCATACTGCTGCCACTAGGCACAAGATTGTTTACTACCTCTCAACTGTAAACAGCACAGAGAGTTTTGGAGTATTTTGAGAGTCTTAATTAGCATAGGACTTTTTCTTCTTGTTGAGTCAATGATTGCCACCAGGCCTCCATATCCTTAGGCACTTGGGAATATATTAATCAATGTATTTGGAATATAGCAAAGGAAATATAGCAGTTTTTGATGTTAGCAATACTAGACTTTTTGAGTTAATGGATTTTCACTTTTGTAATAGATCACTGTACTTTGTTATATATCACTGTGTCCTTTCTATGTAAGAATGTAACTTTATCATATCTTAAGACTAAATAGATCTTAAGGGGAGAATTGATGAAAGGATTTTCATTTGTTAGGCTGATGTTTGCTGATAAATCTCCATGTTCCCTACCCTTATAATGAATATAACTAGTATATAGGAGAAATAAGTATTAACCTTTAAGCATATAGGAGAAATAAGAATTCACCTTTAAGACTAATCATGTTAACCTTGGGTTAAATAAATTCCTTTCTTGATTGTAACTCACTACACCCTCACCCTATAGGAATGTAACTTTATTTGGAGGGTGGTGCCTGGTTTAAGAAAAAACACCCTTGGAAGAAATAAGTTTATTTGGTTATCAGAAAGAAAGGATCATAAAATGTCAGCAGGTCTCATTCATGGCCAGAAGATGATGTAAGATCCCTAAGACCTTTTTTTTATACATTTATGTGAAGCACCTGATTTTGATAAAGGTCAGGATGCCGACTCCTGCGTGACTCTGTATTCATCCCTATGTGTAACAAGAGGTATACAAGCAAAACCAAAAATAAAGAAATCAGATCAGTTTCCGGAAAGACTGATTTCCCCATGTCGCTTCTTTTTTGCTCCCGTTTTTCTGGCTGAATTCTCTACTGGAGGATGGATGTTATTCCACGTAATCCAAGTTATTCAGCCCTCTTTTTCTCCAATAATCTTCCTACTACACTATCCATTTCTAATCTCTTTATATCTGGGATTAAATATGTATATTTCCAAAGACGACGACTACGTCCCCACCTTCGAATCCACCCTGGATCCACCGGGGCTGGACCACGGCACTTTCCCTGCTTGGTCGGGAAAGAATTCCCGGCGTTCCCACCGAATCTCAAGAAGAGGCGCTCTCCACAGAAAGGCGAGAGGAATTCCAGGGTCGTGCCACAATTCCAAGAGTCCCCCAGATGTCTCAGTCCATTCCAGAGGAACCTGTTTTCCCTGCACTGCCTTGATTTTCACGCCGAGGATCGACTGGCACCACGGTGGCACGTGGGACAGCGATGTGGGAAAGCCTCGTGGGAAAGCCTCGAGGGAAAGCCCCGTGGGAAATACCTCGAGGGAAAGACACAGATCTCTTGATCCACGCGACGGGCCAGAGTGACACTGCTACTGCAGCTCGGGAGGTAAGCGTTCTTGCATGATCCCGCTGAGAAGAGGACTGACACCCCTGGGGAGACTCAAGAAGTACCCCAAGAACCATGTCAGCACGGGAGAGGAATCCTCAGGTACCGGCCTCGACTTCACAACAAGGTCTTAGGCCCCACCATCGACGGGAGAGGAATCCCGAGAGGCCCCGTAGCCACTCGGATGGGAACTGGCCTTTCCTGACGCCACCCAGAGCGGGTCCCTGAGGTCCCAGCGAACGTTGAGAACACCTGCCACAATTCGAGAAAATCCAGGAGGTTCTCCCCACCAGGCAAGATGAGGCCAATTTCCGCTGAGGCTCTCGAGGCTAATCACACCTAAACTCTGGAAATTCCAAAGGTTCCTTAACAACCTTGCTGAAACTCAAGAAGTTCCCCGACATACCGTCTCCACTCCAGAGGAAGCACGAGGTGTCCCGCCCACATCCAGAGGAGCCCCGTTTATGCCTCGGACCTCGAGATGACGGATCCTTTCCCTGCTTGGTCGGGAAAGAATTCCCGGCGTTCCCGTCCCATCTCAAGAGGAGGCGCTCTCCACAGGAAAGGCGAGCGGAACTCCAGGGTCGTACCACCATTCCAAGAGTCCCCCAGATGTCTCAGTCCATTCCAGAGGAACATGTTTTCCCTGCACTGCCTCGACTTTCAAGCCGAGGATCGACTCACACCCTGGTGGCAGGTGGGACAGCCCTTGGGAAAGACTCTTGGGAAAGCCTTGAAGGAAAGACTTGAGTGAAAGCCTACAGATCCCTTGACCACGCGTTAGGAAGCGTGACACTGCTGCTACAGCTCGGGAGGAAAGCGCACGTGCATGCCCACACTCGAGACGAGGACTGGACTTCCCTGGGGAGACTCCAGAAGTAACCCCAAGAACCATGTCAGCACTGGAGAGGAATCCTCAGGATCCGGCCTCGACTCCACACAAGGTCTTAGGCCCCCGGCATCGACCCAAGAGGAATCCCGAGAGTCCCCCTGGCAACTTGCATGGGGACTGGCCTTTCCTGAGGCCACGAGACCGGGTCCCTGAGGTCCCCGTCGTAATTCGAGAGCACCTGCCGTAACTCGAGAAAATCCAGGAGGTTCTCCCCTACAGCAAAATGAGGCCTATTTCCACTGACGCATCTAGAGGCTAAGCACACCTAACCTCTGGAACTTCCAATGGTTCCTTCACACACTTGCTGCAACTCAAGAGCTTTCCCGACACACCCGTCTACACTCAAAGGAAGCACGAGGGTCCCGCCCACATCCAGAGAAGCCCCGAGCCCCCCTCGAGGCTCCAAAGGAGAGATCTTTTAAATGCTTGCATTTCCCGAGTCGAAGACCTTGTGTTGAGTTGGGACCGGAAACTGAGGATTCCTCTCCAGTGCTGACGTGGATTTTTGGGTACTTCTGGACTCTCCCCAGGGGAGTCAGTCCTCGTCTCGAGTGGGGAAATGCACGTGGGCTTTCCTCCCTAAAGGTGGCAGCAGTGTCATGCTACCCGACGGGTGGATCAAGGGATGTGTGGCTTTCCCTGTAGGATTTCCCATGAGGCTTTCCCACGAGGCTAACACACAGGGCTGTCCCACGTGCCACCGTGGTGTGAGTCGATCCTCGGCGTGACAGTCAAGGCAGTGCAGGTAAAAGAGTTTCCTTTGGAATGGACTCAGTCCTCTGGGGGACTCTTGGATTGGTGGCACGACCCTGGAGTTCCTCTCGCCTTTCCTGTGGAGAGCGCTTCCTCTTGAGATGCGACGGGAATGCCGGGAATTCTTTCCCGACCACGCAGGGAAAGGATCCCTCATCTCGAGCTACAAGGAGGAAAAGGGCCTCCTCTGGATGTGCAAGGGACGCTCGCGCTTCCTCTCGAGTGGACAAGGGTATGTCGGGGAACTTCTTGAGTTGCAGCAAGGGTGTGAAGGACCCTATGGAAGTTCCAAAGGTTAGATGTGATTAGCCTCGAGTCGCCTCAGCGGAAATGGGCCTCATCTAGCCTGGAGGGGAGAATCTACAGGATTTTCTCGAGTTGCGGTAGGTGCTCTCGATTTACGATGGGGACCACAGGGACCGTATCTGGTGGCCTCAGGAAAGGCCACTCTCCGTGCGAGTTGCTTATTGGCCTCTCGGGATTCCTCTCCCGTCGATGCCGGGGCCTAAGACCTTGTGTGGATCCGTGCCGGAACCTGAGGATTCCTCTCCAGTGCTGACATGGATCTTGGGATTCTTCTGGAGTCTCCCCAGGGTAGTCAGTCCTCCTTACGAGTGGGGGCAGGCACGTGCGGTTTCCTCCCGAGCTGTAGCAGCGGCGTCATGATTCCCTTCGCGTGGATCAAGGGATCTGAGGCTTTCCGTCGAGGCTTTCCCACGAGGCTTTCCCACGAGACTTTCCCACAGGGCTGTCCCACGTGCCACCGTGATGTGAGTCGATCCTCGGCATGAAAGTTGAGGCAGTGCAGGGAAAACAGGTTTCCCTGGAATGGAGTGAGCCTCTGCGGGACTCTGGGAATGGTGGCACGACCCTGGAGTTCCTCTCGCCTTTCCTGTGGAGAGCGCCTCCTCTTGAGATGCGACGGGAACGCCGGGAAATTCTTTCCCGTAACACGCAGGGAAAGGATCCCTTCTCTCGAGCTAGGAGGCGGAAACGGGGCTCCTCTGGATGTGGGCGAGACCTCGTGCTTCCTCTCGAGTGGAGACGGGTATGTCGGGGAACTTCTTGAGTTGCAGCAAGGGTGTGAAGGACCCTTTGGAAGTTCCAGTGGTTAGGCGTGATTAGCCTTGAGATGTCTCAGCGGAAAGGGGCCTCATCTCTCCTGGAAGGGAGAACCTCCTGGATTTTCTCTAGTTTCGGCAGGTGCTCTCGACTTACGACGGGGACCTCAGGGACCCGCTCTGGTGGCCTCAGGAAAGGCCAGTCCCCATGCGAGTTGCTCAGGGGCCTCTCGGGATTCCTCTCCCGTCAATGCCGGGGCCTAAGACCTTGTGTAGAGTCGGTGCCAGAAGCTGAGGAGTCCTCTCCAGTGCTGACATGGATCTTGGGATACTTCTTGAGTCTCCCCAGGGCAGTCAGTCCTCGTTACGAGTGGGGGCATGCACGTGCAATTTCCTCCCGAGCTGTAGCAGCAGTGTCACGCTTCCCTTCGCGTAGAACAAGGGATCTGTGGCTTTCCCTCGAGGCTTTCCCACGAGGCTTTCCCACAGGGCTGTCCCACGTGCCACCGTGGTGTGAGTCGATCCTCGGCTTGAAAGTCGAGGCAGTGCAGGGAAAACAGGTTTCCCTGGAATGGACTGAGACATCTGGGGGACTCTGGGAATGGTGGCACGATAATGCAGTTCCTCTCGCGGTTCCTGTGGAGAGCGCCTCCTCTTGAGATGCGACAGGAATGCCGGGAATTCTTTCCCGACCACGCAGGGAAAGGATCCCTCCTCTCGAGCTAGGAGGCGGAAACGGGGCTCCTCTGGATGTGGGGCGGGACTCTCGTGCTTCCTCTCGAGTGGAGACGGGTATGTCGGGGAAATTCTTGAGTTGCAGCAAGGGTGTGAAGGACCCTTTGGACGTTCCAGAGGTTAGGTGTGATTAGCCTCGAGATGCCGCAGCGGAAATGGGCCTCATCTACGCCTGGAGGGGAGAACCTCCTAGATTTACTCGAGTTGCGGCAGGTGCTCTGGACCTAAGACGGGGACCTCAGGGACCCGTTCTGGTGGCCTCAGGAAAGGCCAGTCCCCATGAAAGTTGCCCTGGGGCCTCTCGGGATTCCTCTCCCGTCGATGCCGGGGCCTAAGACCTTGTGTGGAGTCCGGAGCCGGAACCTGAGGATTCCTCTCCAGTGCTGACGTGGATCTTGGGGTACTTGTGGAGTCTCCCCAGGGGAGTCAGTCCTCGTCTCGAGTGGGGGCATCCACGTGCGCTTTGCTCCCGAGCTGTAACAGCAGTGTCATGCTTCCTTTAGCGTGGATCAAGGGATCTGTGGCTTTCCCTCGAGTCTTTCCTCGAGAATTTCCCACGAGGCTTTCCCAAGAGGCTTTCCCACAGGGCTGTCCAACGTGTCACTGTAGTGTGAGTCGACCCTTGGCTTGAAAGTTGAGGCAGTGCTGGGAAAAACAGGTTTCCCTGGAATGGACGGAGACATCTGGGGACTCTGGGAATGGTGGCACGAACCTGGAGTTCCTCTGGCCTTTACTGTGGAGAGGGCCTCCTCTTGAGATGCGACGGGAACGTCGGGAATTCTTTCCCGACCACGCAGGGAAAGTGTCCCTCCTCTCCAGCTATGAGGCGGTAACGGGGCTCCTCTGGATGTGGGCGGGAACTCGTTCTTCCTCTCGAGTGGAGACGGGTATGTCGAGGCACTTTTTGAGTAGCAGCAAGGGTGTGACGGACCCTTTGGAAGTTCCAGAGGTTAGTTGTGATTAGCCTCCAGACGCCTCATTGGAAATGGGCCTCATCTTGCCTGGAAGGGAGAACCTCCTGGATGTTCTCGAGTTGGGGCAGGTGCTCTCGTCATACGACGGGGACCTCAGGGACCCGCTCTGGTGGACTCAGGAAAGGCCAGTCCACATGAATGTTGCTCGGTGTCTCTCGGATTCTCTCCCGTGATGCTGGAGCCCAAGATCCTTGTGTGGAGTCGGTGCCGGAACTGAGGATTCCATCTGTGGACTGGCACTTTCTTGAGTCCACCAGAGCGGTGTCCCTGAGGTCCCCGTCGTATGACGGAGAGCACCTGCCCCAACTCGAGAACATCCAGGTAGGTTCTCCCTTCCAGGCAAGATGAGGCCCATTTCCAATGAGGCGTCTGGAGGCTAATCACAACTAACCTCTGGAACTTCCAAAGGGTCCGTCACACCCTTGCTGCTACTCAAAAAGTGCCTCGACATACCCGTCTCCACTCGAGAGGAAGAACGAGTTCCCGCCCACATCCAGAGGAGCCCCGTTACCGCCTCATAGCTGGAGAGGAGGGACACTTTCCCTGCGTGGTCGGGAAAGAATTCCCGACGTTCCCGTCGCATCTCAAGAGGAGGCCCTCTCCACAGTAAAGGCCAGAGGAACTCCAGGTTCAGTGCCACCATTCCCAGAGTCCCCCAGATGTCTCCGTCCATTCCAGGGAAACCTGTTTTTCCAGCACTGCCTCAACTTTCAAGCCAAGGGTCGACTCACACTACAGTGACACGTTGGACAGCCCTGTGGGAAAGCCTCTTGGGAAAGCCTCGTGGGAAATTCTCGAGGGAAAGACTCGAGGGAAAGCCACAGATCCCTTGATCCACGCTAAAGGAAGCATGACACTGCTGTTACAGCTCGGGAGCAAAGCGCACGTGGATGCCCCCACTCGAGACGAGGACTGACTCCCCTGGGGAGACTCCACAAGTACCCCAAGATCCACGTCAGCACTGGAGAGGAATCCTCAGGTTCCGGCTCGACTCCACACAAGGTCTTAGGCCCCGGCATCGACGGGAGAGGAATCCCGAGAGGCCCCAGGGCAACTTTCATGGGGACTGGCCTTTCCTGAGGCCACCAGAACGGGTCCCTGAGGTCCCCGTCTTAGGTCCAGAGCACCTGCGCAACTCGAGTAAATCTAGGAGGTTCTCCCCTCCAGGCGAGATGAGGCCCATTTCCGCTGCGGCATCTCGAGGCTAATCACACCTAACCTCTGGAACGTCCAAAGGGTCCTTCACACCCTTGCTGCAACTCAAGAATTTCCCCGACATACCCGTCTCCACTCGAGAGGAAGCACGAGAGTCCCGCCCACATCCAGAGGAGCCCCGTTTCCGCCTCCTAGCTCGAGAGGAGGGATCCTTTCCCTGCGTGGTCGGGAAAGAATTCCCGGCATTCCTGTCGCATCTCAAGAGGAGGCGCTCTCCACAGGAACCGCGAGAGGAACTGCATTATCGTGCCACCATTCCCAGAGTCCCCCAGATGTCTCAGTCCATTCCAGGGAAACCTGTTTTCCCTGCACTGCCTCGACTTTCAAGCCGAGGATCGACTCACACCAGGTGGCACGTGGGACAGCCCTGTGGGAAAGCCTCGTGGGAAAGCCTCGAGGGAAAGCCACAGATCCCTTGTTCCTACGCGAAGGGAAGCGTGACACTGCTGCTACAGCTCGGGAGGAAATTGCACGTGCATGCCCCCACTCGTAACGAGGACTGACTGCCCTGGGGAGACTCAAGAAGTATCCCAAGATCCATGTCAGCACTGGAGAGGACTCCTCAGCTTCTGGCACCGACTCTACACAAGGTCTTAGGCCCCGGCATTCGACGGGAGAGGAATCCCGAGAGGCCCCTGCAGCAACTCGCATGGGGAACTGGCCTTTCCTGAGGCCCCAGAGCGGGTCCCTGAGGTCCCCGTCGTAAGTCGAGAGCACCTGCCGCAACTCGAGAAAATCCAGGAGGTTCTCCCTTCCAGGAGAGATGAGGCCCCTTTCTGCTGAGACATCTCAAGGCTAATCACGCCTAACCACTGGAACTTCCAAAGGGTCCTTCACACCCTTGCTGCAACTCAAGAAGTTCCCCCGACATACCCGTCTCCACTCGAGAGGAAGCACGAGGTCCCGCCCACATCCAGAGGAGCCCCGTTTCCGCCTCCTAGCTCGAGAGAAGGGATCCTTTCCCTGCGTGTTCTGGGAAATGAATTCCCGGCGTTCCCGTCGCATCTCAAGAGGAGGCGCTCTCCACAGGAAAGGCGAGAGGAACTCCAGGGTCGTGCCACCATTCCAGAGTCCCGCAGAGGCTCACTCCATTCCAGGGAAACCTGTTTTCCCTGCACTGCCTCAACTTTCATGCCGAGGATCGACTCACATCACGGTGGCACGTGGGACAGCCCTGTGGGAAAGTCTCGTGGGAAAGCCTCGTGGAAAGCCTCGACGGAAAGCCTCAGATCCCTTGATCCACGGCGAAGGGAATCATGACGCCGCTGCTACAGCTCGGGAGGAAACCGCACGTGCCTGCCCCCACTCGTAACGGAGGACTGACTACCCTGGGGAGACTCCAGAAGAATCCCAAGATCCATGTCAGCACTGGAGAGGAATCCTCAGGTTCCGGCACGGATCCACACAAGGTCTTAGGCCCCGGCATCGACGGGAGAGGAAATCCCGAGAGGACCAATAAGCAACTCGCACGGAGAGTGGCCTTTCCTGAGGCCACCAGATACGGTCCCTGTGGTCCCCAGTCGTAAATCGAGAGCACCTACCGCAACTCGAGAAAATCCTGTAGATTCTCCCCTCCAGGCTAGATGAGGCCCATTTCCGCTGAGGCGACTCGAGGCTAATCACATCTAACCTTTGGAACTTCCATAGGGTCCCTTCACACCCTTGCTGCAACTCAAGAAGTTCCCCGACATACCCTTGTCCACTCGAGAGGAAGCGCGAGCGTCCCTTGCACATCCAGAGGAGGCCCTTTTCCTCCTTGTAGCTCGAGATGAGGGATCCTTTCCCTGCGTGGTCGGGAAAGAATTCCCGGCATTCCCGTCGCCATCTCAAGAGGAAGCGCTCTCCACAGGAAAGGCGAGAGGAACTCCAGGGTCGTGCCACCAATCCAAGAGTCCCCCAGAGGACTGAGTCCATTCCAAAGGAAACTCTTTTACCTGCACTGCCTTGACTGTCACGCCGAGGATCGACTCACACCACGGTGGCACGTGGGACAGCCCTGTGTGTTAGCCTCGTGGGAAAGCCTCATGGGAAATCCTACAGGGAAAGCCACACATCCCTTGATCCACCCGTCGGGTAGCATGACACTGCTGCCACCTTTAGGGAGGAAAGCCCACGTGCATTTCCCCACTCGAGACGAGGACTGACTCCCCTGGGGAGAGTCCAGAAGTACCCAAAAATCCACGTCAGCACTGGAGAGGAATCCTCAGTTTCCGGTCCCAACTCAACACAAGGTCTTCGACTCGGGAAATGCAAGCATTTAAAAGATCTCTCCTTTGGAGCCTCGAGGGGGGCTCGGGGCTTCTCTGGATGTGGGCGGGACCCTCGTGCTTCCTTTGAGTGTAGACGGGTGTGTCGGGAAAGCTCTTGAGTTGCAGCAAGTGTGTGAAGGAACCATTGGAAGTTCCAGAGGTTAGGTGTGCTTAGCCTCTAGATGCGTCAGTGGAAATAGGCCTCATTTTGCTGTAGGGGAGAACCTCCTGGATTTTCTCGAGTTACGGCAGGTGCTCTCGAATTACGACGGGGACCTCAGGGACCCGGTCTCGTGGCCTCAGGAAAGGCCAGTCCCCATGCAAGTTGCCAGGGGGACTCTCGGGATTCCTCTTGGGTCGATGCCGGGGCCTAAGACCTTGTGTGGAGTCGAGGCCGGATCCTGAGGATTCCTCTCCAGTGCTGACATGGTTCTTGGGGTACTTCTGGAGTCTCCCCAGGGAAGTCAGTCCTCGTCTCGAGTGTGGGCATGCACGTGCGCTTTCCTCCCGAGCTGTAGCAGCAGTGTCACGCTTCCTAACGCGTGGTCAAGGGATCTGTAGCTTTCACTCAAGTCTTTCCTTCAAGGCTTTCCCAAGAGTCTTTCCCACAGGGCTGTCCCACCTGCCACCAGGGTGTGAGTCGATCCTCGGCTTGAAAGTCGAGGCAGTGCAGGGAAAACATGTTCCTCTGGAATGGACTGAGACATCTGGGGGACTCTTGGAATGGTGGTACGACCCTGGAGTTCCGCTCGCCTTTCCTGTGGAGAGCGCCTCCTCTTGAGATGGGACGGGAACGCCGGGAATTCTTTCCCGACCAAGCAGGGAAAGGATCCGTCATCTCGAGGTCCGAGGCATAAACGGGGCTCCTCTGGATGTGGGCGGGACCCTCGTGCTTCCTCTGGAGTGGAGACGGTATGTCGGGGAACTTCTTGAGTTTCAGCAAGGTTGTTAAGGAACCTTTGGAATTTCCAGAGTTTAGGTGTGATTAGCCTCGAGAGCCTCAGCGGAAATTGGCCTCATCTTGCCTGGTGGGGAGAACCTCCTGGATTTTCTCGAATTGTGGCAGGTGTTCTCAACGTACGCTGGGACCTCAGGAACCCGCTCTGGTGGCGTCAGGAAAGGCCAGTTCCCATCCGAGTGGCTACGGGGCCTCTCGGGATTCCTCTCCCGTCGATGGTGGGGCCTAAGACCTTGTGTGAAGTCGAGGCCGGTACCTGAGGATTCCTCTCCCGTGCTGACATGGTTCTTGGGGTACTTCTTGAGTCTCCCCAGGGGTGTCAGTCCTCTTCTCAGTGGGATCATGCAAGAACGCTTACCTCCCGTGCTGCAGTAGCAGTGTCACTCTGCCCGTCGCGTGGATCAAGAGATCTGTGTCTTTCCCTCGAGGTATTTCCCACGGGGCTTTCCCTCGAGGCTTTCCACGAGGCTTTCCCACATCGCTGTCCCACGTGCCACCGTGGTGCCAGTCGATCCTCGGCGTGAAAATCAAGGCAGTGCAGGGAAAACAGGTTCCTCTGGAATGGACTGAGACATCTGGGGGACTCTTGGAATTGTGGCACGACCCTGGAATTCCTCTCGCCTTTCCTGTGGAGAGCGCCTCTTCTTGAGATTCGGTTGGGAACGCCGGGAATTCTTTCCCGACCAAGCAGGGAAAGTGCCGTGGTCCAGCCCCGGTGGATCCAGGGTGATTCGAAGGTGGGGACGTAGTCGTCGTCTTTGGAAATATACATATTTAATCCCAGATATAAAGAGATTAGAAATGGATAGTGTAGTAGGAAGATTATTGGAGAAAAAGAGGCTGAATAACTTGGATTACGTGGAATAACATCCATCCTCCAGTAGAGAATTCAGCCAGAAAAAACGGGAGCAAAAAAGAAGCGACATGGGGGAATCAGTCTTTCCGGAAACTGATCTGATTTCTTTATTTTTGCTTTTGCTTGTATACCTCTTGTTACACATAGGGATGAATACAGAGTCACGCAGGAGTCGGCATCCTGACCTTTATCAAAATCAGGTGCTTCACATAAATGTATAATAAAAAGGTCTTAGGGATCTTACATCATCTTCTGGCCATGAATGAGACCTGCTGACATTTTATGATCCTTTCTTTCTGATAACCAAATAAACTTATTTCTTCCAAGGGTGTTTTTTCTTAAACCAGGCACCACCCTCCAAATAAAGTTACATTCCTATAGGGTGAGGGTGTAGTGAGTTACAATCAAGAAAGGAATTTATTTAACCCAAGGTTAACATGATTAGTCTTAAAGGTGAATTCTTATTTCTCCTATATGCTTAAAGGTTAATACTTATTTCTCCTATATACTAGTTATATTCATTATAAGGGTAGGGAACATGGAGATTTATCAGCAAACATCAGCCTAACAAATGAAAATCCTTTCATCAATTCTCCCCTTAAGATCTATTTAGTCTTAAGATATGATAAAGTTACATTCTTACATAGAAAGGACACAGTGATATATAACAAAGTACAGTGATCTATTACAAAAGTGAAAATCCATTAACTCAAAAAGTCTAGTATTGCTAACATCAAAAAACTGCTATATTTCCTTTGCTATATTCCAAATACATTGATTAATATATTCCCAAGTGCCTAAGGATATGGAGGCCTGGTGGCAATCATTGACTCAACAAGAAGAAAAAGTCCTATGCTAATTAAGACTCTCAAAATACTCCAAAACTCTCTGTGCTGTTTACAGTTGAGAGGTAGTAAACAATCTTGTGCCTAGTGGCAGCAGTATGGATAATCCTGTCACACAAGCTGGTCTGTCAGCAGAGAGGTTTGACCTAAAATATCCTTGTCCCACCCAGAGCAGGGAATTAGCAGCAATTTTTGACACAACAAATGAAGAACCCTTCACCAATATAATTCCTAACCAACTATACTAATAATTTCTAACTCCCCAAAATAATTTGCCTTTAGTAAGTCTAAAACATCTCATGCCTCTCAGGTTGGGAGGCTGTAAACAATCACATGTGGCCGGACAAACCTATAAAGGTGGGCTAGATAACCTTCAGAGGAGTCGGCAAGCTGAAACACTCTTGTCATGCCCAAGAATATTTATTGCCTTGAAGCTGCACGTTTACTTCTTCTCCGAGAGAAACAGTTTATGGGGGAGAGCCCCCGTAAAGTCAGAAGTGTAGGTGAGAGCATAAAACAGACTCTGGTTTTGGGGTTCGATGCTCGGGAACAGGGGGTTACCTGAGGCTTGAGCACGCCTTTGGCATGCCAAGCCTCCTTCCTCATGACCTTTGCGATAGGCGGAATTCCTCACGCTGGCCCCCGGAAGGAAAGGATCCCTCATCTCGGAGCGACGAGGCGGAAACGCGCCTCCTGTGATTGTGGGGGGGACCATCTTGCTTATTCTCGAGTGGAGACGGGTATGTCGGGGAACATATTGAGTTGCAGCAAGGGTGTAAAGTACCTTTTGGAAGTTCCAGAGGTTAGGTGTGATTAGCCTCGAGACACCTCAGTGGAAATGGGCCTCATCTCGCCTGGAGGGGAGAACCTCCTGGATTTTCTCGAGTTGCGGCAGGTGCTCTCGACTTACGACGGGGACCTCAGGGGCCAGCTCTGGTGGCCCTCAGGAAAGGCCAGTCCCCATTCAAGTTTCTAGGGGGCCTCTCAGGATTCCTCTCCTGTCGATGCCGGGGCCTAAGACCTTGTGTGAAGTCGGGGCTGGAACCTGAAGATTCCTCTCCAGTGCTGACATGGATCTTGTGGTACTTCTGGAGTCTCCCCAGGGGAGTCAGTCCTCGTCTCGAGTGGGGGCATGCACGTGCGCTTTCCTCCCGAGCTGTAGCAGCAGTATCACGCTTCCCGTCGCGTGGATCAAGGGATCTGTGTCTTTCCATCTAGGCTTTCCCACGAAGCTTTCCCCACGAGGCTTTCCCACAGTGCTGTCCCACGTGCCACCTTGGTGTGTGTCGATCCTCGGCTTGAAAGTCGAGGCAGTGCTGGGAAAACAGATTTCCCTTTAATGGACTGAGTCATCAGTGGAACTCTGGCAATGGTGGCACGACCCTGGAGTTCCTCTCGCCTTTCCTGTGGAGAGCGCCTCATCTTGGGATGCGACGGGAATGCCGGAAATTCTTTTCCGACCTCGCAGGGACAGGATCCCTCCTCTCGAGCTATGAGGCGCAAACGGGGCACCTCTGGATATGGCGGGACTCTAGTGCTTCCTCTCGAGTGGAGACGTGTATGTCGGGGAAATTCTTGAGGTGCAGCAAGGGTGTGAAGGACCCTTTGGAATTTCCAGATGATAGGTGTGATTTGCCTCGAGATGCCTGAGCGGAAATGGGCCTCACCTCGCCTGGAGGGGAAAACCTCCTGGATTTTCTCGAGTTGCGGCAGGCGCTCTCGACTTACGACGGGGACCTCAGGGACCCGCTGTGGTGGCCTCAGGAAAGGCCAGTCCACATGCGAGTTGCTTTGGGGCCTCTCGGGATTCCTCTCTCGTCGATGCCAGGGCCTAAGATCTTGTATGGAGTCGGTGCTGGAACCTGAGCATTCCTCTCCAGTGCAGACATGGATCCTGGGGTACTTCTGCAGTCTCCCCAGTGGAGTCAGTCCTCGTCTCGAGCGGGGGCATGCACGTGCGCTTTCCTCCTGAGCTGAAGCAGCAGTGTCACGCTTCTGTATGCTTGGATCAAGGGATCTGTGCCTTTCCCTCGAGGCTTTCCCACGAGGCTTTCCCACGAGGCTTTCCCACGAGGCTTTCCCATGAGGCTTTCCCACAGGGCTGTCACACGTGCCACCGAGGTGTGAGTCGATCCTCGGCTTGAAAGTCGAGGCAGTGAAGGGAAAACAGGTTTCCCTGGAATGGACTGAGAGATCCAGGGGACTCTGGGAATGGTGGCAAGACCCTGGAGTTCCTCTCGCCTTTCCGGTGGAGAGCGCCTCCTCTTGAGATGCGACGGGAACGCCCGGGAATTCTTTCCCGACCACGCAGGGAAAGGATCCCTCCGCTCGAGGTATGAGGCGGAAACGGGGCTGCTCTGGATTTGGGCGGGACTCTCGTGCTTCCTCTCGAGTGGAGACGGGTATGTCGGGGAACTTCTTGAGTTGCAGCAAGGGTGTGAAGGACCCTTTGGAAGTTCGAGAGGTTAGGTGTGATTAGCCTCGAGACGCCTCAGCAGCAATGGGCCTCATCTCGCCTGGAGGGGAGAACCTCCTGGATTTTCTCGAGTTGCGGCAGGTGCTCTCGACTTACGACTGGGACCTCAGGGACCCGCTCTGGTGGCCTCAGGAAAGGCCAGTCCCCATGCAGTTGCTCGGGGCCTCTCGGGATTCCTCTCCCGTCGATGCCGGGCCCTGGGACCTTGTGTGGAGTCTGTGCCGGATCCTGAGGATTCCTCTCCAGTGCTGACATGGATCTTGGGTACCTCTGGAATCTCCCAGGGGAGTCATTCCTCTTCGCGAGTGGGGATATGCACGTGGGTTTTCCTCCCGAGCTGTAGCAGCAGTGTCACGCTTCCCTTCGCGTGGATCATGGGATCTGTGGCTTTCCCTCGAGGCTTTCTCAGGAGACTTTCTCACGAGGCTTTCCCACAGGGCTGTCCCACATGCCACCGTGGTGTGAGTCGATCCTCAGCTTGAAATTCGAGGCAGTGCAGGGAAAAAAGGTTTCCGTGGAATGGAATGAGATATCTCGGGGATTGTGGGAACGGTGGCACGAACCTGGAGTTCCTCTCCCGTTTCAAGTGGAGAGCGCCTCCTCTTGAGATGCGACGGAAACTACGGGAATACTTTCCCGACCACGCCGGGAAAGGATCCCTCCTCTCGAGCTATGAGGCGAAACGGGGCTCCTCTGTATGTGGGCGGGACTCTCGTCCTTCTTCTCGAGTGGAGTCGGGTATGACGGGGAACTTCTTGAGTTGCAGCAAGGGTGTGAAGGACCCTTGGGAAATTCCAGCGTTTAGGTGTGATTAGCCTCGAGGAGCCTCATCGGAAAAGGGCCTCATCTCGCCTGGAGGGGAGAACCTAATGGATTTTCTCGAGTTGCGGCAGGTGCTCTCGACTTACGACTGGGACCTCAGGGACCCGCTCTGGTGGCCTCAGGAAAGGCCAGTCCCCATGCAGTTGCTCGGGGGCCTCTCGGGATTCCTCTCCCGTCAATGCCGGGCCCTGGGACCTTGTGTGGAGTCTGTGTCGGATCCTGAGGATTCCTCTCCAGTGCTGACATGGATCTTGGGTACTTCTGGAGTCTCCCAGGGGAGGCATTCCTCGTCGCGAGTGGAGATATGCACTTGGGTTTTCCACCCGAGCTGTAGCAGCAGTGTCAAGCTTCCCTTCGCGTGGATCATGGGTTCTGTGGCTTTCTCTCGAGGCTTCCTCAGGAGACTTTCCCACTAGGCTTTCCCACAGGGCTGTCCCACATGCCACCGTGGTGTGAGTCGATCCTCAGCTTGAAAGTCGAGGCAGTGTAGGGAAAAATGGTTTCTGTGGAATGGAATGAGACATCTGGGGGAGTGTGGGAACGGTGGCACGAACCTGGAGTTCCTCTCCCGTTTCAAGTGGAGAGCGCCTCCTCTTGAGATGCGACGGAAACGCCGGGAATACTTTCCAGACCACGCAAGGAAAGGATCCCTCCTCTAGAGCTATGAGGCGGAAACGGGGCTCCTCTGTATGTGGGCGGGACTCTCGTCCTTCTTCTCGAGTGGAGTCGGGTATGACGGGGAACTTCTTGAGTTGCAGCAAGGGTGTGAAGGACCCGTGGGAAATTCCAGCGTTTAATTGTGATTAGCCTTGAGGAGCCTCATCGGAAAAGGGCCTCATCTCGCCTGGAGGGGAGAACTTAATGGATTTTCTCGAGTTGCGGCAGGTGCTCTCGACTTACGACTGGGACCTCAGGGACCCGCTCTGGTGGCCTCAGGAAAGGCCAGTCCCCATGCGAGTTGCTCGGGGGCCTCTCGGGATTCCTCTCCCGTCGATGCCGGGGCCTAAGACCTTGTGTGGAATCGGTGCCCGAACCTGAGGATTCCTCTCCAGTGCTGACATGGATCTTGGGGTACTTCTGGAGTCTCCCCAGTGGAGTCAGTCCTCCTCTCGAGTGGGGGCATGCACGTGCGCTTTCCTCTCGAGTTGTAGCAGCACTGTCGCGCTTCCATTCGCGTGGATCAAGGGATCTGTGGCTTTCCCTCGAGGCTTTCCCACGAGGCTTTCCCACAGGGCTGTCCCACGTGCCACCGTGGTGTGAGTCCATTCTCGGCTAGAAAGTCGAGACAGTGCAGGGAAAACAGGTTTCCCTGGAATGGACTGAGACATCTGGGAGACTCTGGGAATGGTGGCACGACCCTGGAGTTCCTCTCGCCATTCCTGTTAGAGAGCGCCTCCTCTTGAGATGCGACGAGAACGCCGGGAATTCTTTCCCGACCATGCAGGGAAAGGATCCCTCCTCTCGAGCTAGGAGGCGGAAACGGGTCTCCTGCTGGATGTGGGCGGGGATCTCGTGCTTACCTCTCGAGTGGAGACCGGTTTGTCGGAGGAACTTCTTGAGTTGCAGTAAACGGTGTGAAGGACCCTTTGGAAGTTCCAGAGGTTAGATATGATTAGCCTCCAGACGCTCAGCGGAAATGGGCCTCATCTCGCCTGGAGGGGAGAACCTTCCTGGATTTTCTCGAGTTGTGGCAGGTGCTCTCGACTTACGACTGGGACCTCACGGACCCGCTCTGGTGGCCTCAGGAAAGGCCAGTCCCCATGCGAGATGCACGGGGGCCTCTCGGGATTCCTCTCCCGGTCGAAGCCGGGGCCTAAGACCTTGTGTGGAATCGGTGCCGGAACCTGAGGATTCCTCTCCAGTGCTGACATGGATCTTGGGGTACTTCTGGAGTCTCCCCAGGGGAGTCAGTCCTCGTCTCGAGTGGGGTCATGCAGGTGCGCTTTCCTCCTGAGCTGTAGCAGCAGTGTCGCGCTTCCCTTGGCGTGGATCAAGGGATCTGGGACTTTCCCTCGATGCTTTCCCACGAGGTTTTCCCACGAGGCTTTCCCACAGGGCTGTCCCACGTGCCACCTTGGTGTGAGTCGATCCTCGACTTGAAAGTCGAGGCAGTGCAGGGAAAACAGTTTTCCATGGAATGGACTGAGACTTCTGGGGGAATCTGGGAATATTGACACGACACTGGAGTTCGTCTCGACTTTCCTGGTGGAGAGCGCCTCCTCTTGAGATGCGACCGGGAACGCCGGGAATTTTTTTCCGACCACGCAGGGAAAGGATCCCTCCTCTCGAGCTAGGAGGCGGAAACGGGTCTTCGCTGGATGTGGGCGGGACTCTCGTGCTTCCTCTCGAGTGGAGACCAGGTTTTTCGAGGAACTTCTTGAGTTGCAGTAAGGGTGTGAAGGACCCTTTGGAAGTTCCAGATGTTAGATGTGATTAGCCTCCAGACGCCTCAGCGGAAATGGGCCTCATCTCGCCTGGAGGGGAGAACGTCCTGGATTTTCTCGAGTTGTGGCAGGTGATCTCGACTTAGGACGGGGACCTCAGGGACCCGCTCTGGTTGGCCTCAGGAAAGGCCAGTCCCCATGCGCGTATGCTCGGGGGCCTCTCGGGGCCTCTCGGGTTCCTCTCCGATCGATGCTGGGGCCTAAAACCTTGTGTAGAGTCGGTGCCGGAACCTGAGCATTCCTCTCCAGTGCTGACATGGATTTTGGGGTACTTTTGGAGTCTCCCTAGGGGAGTCAGTCCTCGTCTCGTTTGGGGGCATGCAAGTGCGCTCTCCTCCCGAGATGGGGCAGCAGGTGTCATGTTTCCCGTCGAGTGGATCAAGTAAGCAGTGGCTTTTCCTCGAGTCTTTTCCACAAGGCTTTCCCACGAGGCTTTTCCACAGGGCTGTCCCACGTGCCAACGTGGTGTGAGTCGATCCTCGGCTTGAAACTCGAGGCAGTGCAGGGAATACAGGTTTCCCTGGAATGGACTGAGACCTCTGGGGGACTATCAGATTGGTGGCACACCCTGGAGTTCCGCTCGCCTTTCCTGTGGAGAGGGCCTCCTCTTGAGATGCGACGGGAACGCCGGGAATTCTTTCCCGAGAACACAGGGAAAGGATCCCTCCTCTCGAGCTAGGAGGCGGAAACGGGGCTCCTCTAGATGTGGGCGGGAATCTCGTGCTTCCTCTCGAGTGGAGACGGGTATGTCAGGGAACTTCTTGAGTTGCAGCAAGGGTGTGAAGGACCCTTTGGAAGTTCCATAGGTTAGGTGTGATTAGCCTCGAGACGCCTCTGGGAAATGGGCCTCATCTCGCCTGGAGGGGAGTACTTCCTGAATTTTCTCGAGTTGTGGCAGGCGCTCTCGACTTACGACGGGGACCTCAGGGACCCGCTCTGGTGACCTCAGGAAAGGCCAGTCCACATGCGAGTTGATTGGGGGCCTCTCGGGATTCCTCTCTCGTCGATGCCAGGGCCTAAGATCTTGTATGGAGTCCGTGCCGGAACCTGAGCATTCCTCTCCAGTGCAGACATGGATCCTGGGGTACTTCTGGAGTCTCCCCAGGGGAGTCAGTCCTCGTCTCGAGCGGGGGCATGCACGTGCGCTTTCCTCCCGAGCTGTAGCACAAGTGTCACGCTTCCCTTCGCGTGGATCAAGAGATCTGTGGCTTTCCCTTGAGGCTTTCCCACGAGGCTTTCCCACGAGGCTTTCTCACAGGGCTGTCCCACGATGCCACCGTGGTGTGAGTCGATCCTCGGCTTTAAAGTCGAGGCAGTGCAGGGAAAACAGGTTTCCCTGGAATGGACTGAGACATCTGGGGGACTCTGGGAATGGTGTCACGACCCTGGAGTTCCTCTCGCCTTCCCTGTGGAGAGCGTCTCCTCTTGTGATGCGACGGGAACGCCGGGAATTCTTTCCCGAACACGCAGGGAAAGGATCCCTCCTCTCGAGCTAGGAGGCGGAAACGGGGCTCCTCTGGATGTGGGCAGAACTCTCCTGCTTCCTCTCGAGTGGAGACGGGTATGTCGGGAAACTTCCTGAGTTGCATCAAGGGTGCGAAGGACCTTTTGGAAGCTCCAGAGGTTAGGTGTGATTAGCCTCGAGATGCCTCAGCGGAAATGGCACTCATCTCGCCTGGAGGGGAGAACCTCCTGGATGTTCTCGAGTTGCGGCAGGTGCTCTCGACTTTCGACGGGGACCTCAGGGACCCATTCTGGTGGCCTCAGGAAAGGCCATTCCCCATGGGAGTTGCTCGGGGACTCTTGGGATTCCTCTCCCGTCGATGCTGCGGCCTAAGACCTCGTGTGGAGTCGGTGCCAGAACCTGAGGATTCCTCTCCAGTGCTGACATGGATCTTGGGGTACTTCTGTAGTCTCCCCAGGAGACTCAGTCCTCGTCTCGAGTGGGGGCATGCACGTGCGATTTCCTCCCGAGCTGTAGCAGCAGTGTCACGCTTCCCATCGCCTGGATCAAGGGATCTGTGGCTTTCCCTCGAGGCTTTCCCACGAGGCTTTCCCACAAGGCTTTCCCACAGGGCTGCCCCACGTGCCACCGTGGTGTGAGTCGATCCTCGGCTTGAAAGTCGACGCAGTGCAGGGAAAACAGGTTTCCCTGGAATGGACCTAGACATCTGGGGGACTCTGGGAATGGTGGCACGACCCTGGAGTTCCTCTCGCCTTTCCTGTGGAAGCGCACTCCTCTTGAGATGCGACGGAGAACGCCGGGAATTCTTTCCCGAACACGCAGGGAAAGGATCCCTCCTCTCAGCTATGAGGCGGAAACGGGGCCCTCTGGATGTTTACGGACTCTCCGTGCTTCCTCTCGAGTGGAGACGGGTATGTCGGGAACTTCTTGAGTTGCAGCAAGGGTGTGAAAGGAACCTTTGGAAGTTCCAGAGGTTTAGGTGTGATTAGCCTCGAGACGCCTCAGCGGAAATGGGCCTCATCTCGCCTGGAGGGGAGAACCTCCTGGATTTTCTCGAGTTGCGGCAGGTGCTCTCGAATTGAGACGTTGTCCTCAGGGACCCGCTCTGGAGGCCTCTGGAAATGCCAGTCCCCATGGGAGTTGCTCGGGGACCTCTCGGGATTCCACTCCCGTCGATGCCGGGGACTAAGACATTGTGTGGAGTCGGTTCCGGAACCTGAGGCTTCCTCTCCAGTGCTGAAAAGGATCTTGGGGAACTTCTGGACTCTCCCCAGTGGAGTCAGTCCTCGTCTCGAGTGGGGCATACAAGTGCGCTTTACTCTCGAGCTGTAGCAGCATTGTAACGCTTCCCTTCGCGTGGATCAAGGGATCTGTGGCTTTCCCTCTAGGCTTTCCCACGAGGCTTTCCCACGAGGCTTTCCCACAGGGCTGTCCCACGTGGCAACGTGGTGTGAGTCGATCCTCTGCTTGAAAGTCGAAACAGTGCAGGGAAGACAGGTTTCCCTGGAATGGACTGAGATATCTGGAGGACTCTGGGAATGGTGGCACAACCCTGGAGTTCCTCACGCCTTTACTGTGGAGAGTGCCTCCTCTTGAGATGCGACAGGAACGCCGGGAATTCTTTCCCGACCACGCAGGGAAAGGAACCCGTCCTCTCGAGCTAGGAGGCCGGAAACGGGTCTCCTCTGGATGTGGGCGGGACTCTCGTGCTTCATCCTGAGTGGAGTCGGGTATGCCGGGGAACTTCTTGAGTTGTAGCAAGGGTGTGAAGGAACCTTTGGAAGTTCCAGAAGTTAGGTGTGATTAGCCTCTAGACGCCTCAGCGGAAATGGGCCTCATCTCCCCTGGAGGGGAGAACCTCCTGGATTTTCTCGAGTTGTGGCAGGTGCTCTCGACTTAAGAGCCCGACCGTCTGGGGACCTCAGGGACCACCGATTCCATCCATGGTGGCCTCTAGGAAAGGCCATCCCGCATGCGACGGCAGAGGCATCTCCGAGAGGCTCCCCGTGAGGCAACTCTGCCATGGGGATTCGGCCTGTCGCTGAGGCCACCAGAGCAGGTCCCTGAGGTCCCCGTCTTAAGTCGAGAGCACCTGCCACAACTCGAGAAAATCCAGGAGGTTCTCCCCTCCAGGGGAGATGAGGCCCATTTCCGCTGAGGCGTCTAGAGGCTAATCACACCTAACTTCTGGAACTTCCAAAGGTTCCTTCACACCCTTGCTACAACTCAAGAAGTTCCCCGGCATACCCGACTCCACTCAGGATGAAGCACGAGAGTCCCGCCCACATCCAGAGGAGACCCGTTTCGGCCTCCTTGCTCGAGAGACGGGTTCCTTTCCCTGCGTGGTCGGGAAAGAATTCCCGGCGTTCCTGTCGCATCTCAAGAGGAGGCACTCTCCACAGTAAAGGCGTGAGGAACTCCAGGGTTGTGCCACCATTCCCAGAGTCCTCCAGATATCTCAGTCCATTCCAGGGAAACCTGTCTTCCCTGCACTGTTTCGACTTTCAAGCAGAGGATCGACTCACACCACGTTGCCACGTGGGACAGCCCTGTGGGAAAGCCTCGTGGGAAAGCCTCGTGGGAAAGCCTAGAGGGAAAGCCACAGATCCCTTGATCCACGCGAAGGGAAGCGTTACAATGCTGCTACAGCTCGAGAGTAAAGCGCACTGTGTATGCCCCCACTCGAGACGAGGACTGACTCCACTGGGGAGAGTCCAGAAGTTCCCCAAGATCCTTTTCAGCACTGGAGAGGAAGCCTCAGGTTCCGGAACCGACTCCACACAATGTCTTAGGCCCCGGCATCGACGGGAGAGGAATCCCGAGAGGTCCCCGAGCAACTCCCATGGGGACTGGCATTTCCAGAGGCCTCCAGAGCGGGTCCCTGAGGACAACGTCTCAATTCGAGAGCACCTGCCGCAACTCGAGAAAATCCAGGAGGTTCTCCCCTCCAGGCGAGATGAGGCCCATTTCCGCTGAGGCGTCTCGAGGCTAATCACACCTAACCTCTGGAACTTCCAAAGGGTCTTCACACCCTTGCTGCAACTCAAGAAGTTCCCGACATACCGGTCTCCACTCGAGAGGAAGCACGAGAGTCCGACCACATCCAGAGGCAGCCCGTTTCCGCCTCCTAGCTCGAGAGGAGGGATCCTTTCCCTGCGTGGTCGGGAAAGAATTCCCGGCGTTCTCCGTCGCATCTCAAGAGGAGGTCCTCTCCACAGGAAAGGCGAGAGGAACTCCAGGGTCGTGCCACCATTCCCAGAGTCCCCCAGATGTCTCAGGTCCATTCCAGGGAAACCTGTTTTCCCTGCACTGCCTCGACTTTCAAGCCGAGGATCGACTCACACCACGGTGGCACGTGGGGCAGCCCTGTGGGAAAGCCTTGTGGGAAAGCCTCGTGGGAAAGCCTCGAGGAAAGCCACAGATCCCTTGATCCAGGCGATGGGAAGCGTGACACTGCTGCTACAGCTCGGGAGGAAATCGCACTGTGCATGCCCCCACTCGAGACGAGGACTGAGTCTCCTGGGGAGACTACAGAAGTACCCCAAGATCCATGTCAGCACTGGAGAGGAATCCTCAGGTTCTGGCACCGACTCCACACGAGGTCTTAGGCCGCAGCATCGACGGGAGAGGAATCCCAAGAGTCCCCCGAGCAACTCCCATGGGGAATGGCCTTTCCTGAGGCCACCAGAATGGGGTCCCTGAGGTCCCCGTCGAAAGTCGAGAGCACCTGCCGCAACTCGAGAACATCCAGGAGGTTCTCCCCTCCAGGCGAGATGAGTGCCATTTCCGCTGAGGCATCTCGAGGCTAATCACACCTAACCTCTGGAGCTTCCAAAAGGTCCTTCGCACCCTTGATGCAACTCAGGAAGTTTCCCCGACATACCCGTCTCCACTCGAGAGGAAGCAGGAGAGTTCTGCCCACATCCAGAGGAGCCCCGTTTCCGCCTCCTAGCTCGAGAGGAGGGATCCTTTCCCTGCGTGTTCGGGAAAGAATTCCCGGCGTTCCCGTCGCATCACAAGAGGAGACGCTCTCCACAGGGAAGGCGAGAGGAACTCCAGGGTCGTGACACCATTCCCAGAGTCCCCCAGATGTCTCAGTCCATTCCAGGGAAACCTGTTTTCCCTGCACTGCCTCGACTTTCAAGCCGAGGATCGACTCACACCACGGTGGCATCGTGGGACAGCCCTGTGAGAAAGCCTCGTGGGAAAGCCTCGTGGGAAAGCCTCAAGGGAAAGCCACAGATCTCCTTGATCCACGCGAAGGGAAGCGTGACACTGCTGCTACAGCTCGGGAGGAAAGCGCACGTGCATGCCCCACTCGAGACGAGGACTGACTCCCCTGGGGAGACTCCAGAAGTACCCCAGGATCCATGTCAGCACTGGAGAGGAATGCCTCAGGTTCCGGCACCGGACTCCATACAAGATCTTAGGCCCTGGCATCGACGAGAGAGGAATCCCGAGAGGCCCCCGAAGCAACTCGCATGTGGAACTGGCCTTTCCTGAGGTCCACCAGAGCGGGTCCCTGAGGTCCCCGTCGTAAGTCGAGAGCAGCCTGCCAGCAACTCGAGAAAATTCCAGGAGTACTCCCCTCCAGGCGAGATGAGGCCCATTTCCGCTGAGGCGTCTCGAGGCTAATCACACCTAACCTCTGGAACTTCCAAAGGGTCCTTCACACCCTTGCTGCAACTCAAGAAGTTCCCGACATACCCGTCTCCACTCGAGAGGAAGCACGAGAGTTCCGCCCACATCCAGAGGAGCCCCGTTTCCGCCTCCTAGCTTGAGAGGAGGGATCCTTTCCCTGCGTGTCTCGGGAAAGAATTCCCGGCGTTCCCGTCGCATCTCAAGAGGAGGCGCTCTCCACAGGAAAGGCGAGAGGAACTCCAGGGTCGTGCCACCATTCCCAGAGTCCCCCAGATGTCTCAGTCCATTCCAGGGAAACCTGTTTTCCCTGCACTGCCTCGACTTTAAGCCGAGGATCGACTCACACCACGGTGGCACGTGGGACAGCCCTGTGGAAAAGCCTCGTGGGAAAGCCTCGTGGGAAAGCCTCGAGGGAAAGCCACAGATCTCTTGATCCACGCGAAGGGAAGCATGACACTGCTGCTACAGCTCGGAAGGAAAGCGCACGTGCATGCCCCCACTCGAGACGAGGACTGACTCTACCTGGGGAGACTCCAGAAGTACCCCCAGATCCATGTCAGCACTGGAGAGGAATGCTCAGGTTCCGGCACCGGACTCCACACAAGATCTTAGGCCCCGGCATCGACGGGAGAGGAATCCCGAGAGGCCCCCGAACAACTCGCATGGGGACTGGCCTTTCCTAGAGCCCACCAGAGTGGGTCCCTGAGGTCCCCGTCGTAAGTCGAGAGCACCTGCCGCAACTCGAGAAAATCCAGGAGGTTCTCCCCTCCAGGCGAGATGAGTGCCCATTTCCGCTGAGGCATCTCGAGGCTAATCACACCTAACCTCTGGAACTTCCAAAGCGTACTTCACACCCTTGCTGCAACTCAAGAAGATTCCCCGACATACCCGTCTCACTCGAGAGGAAGCACGAGAGTCCCGCCCACATCCAGAGGAGCCCCGTTTCCGCCTCCTAGCTCGAGAGGAGGGATCCTTTCCCTGCGTGGTCGGGAAACAATTCCCTGGCGTTCCGTCGCATCTCAAGAGGAGGCGCTCTCCACAGGAAAGGCGAGAGGAACTCCAGGGTCGTTCCACATTCCAGAGTCCCCAGGATGTCTCAGTCCATTCCAGGGAAACCTGCTTTCCCTGCACTGCCTCGACTTTCAAGCGAGGATCGACTCACACCACGGTGGCACGTGGGACAGCCCTGTGGGAAAGCCTCGTTGGAAAGCCTCGAGGGAAAGCCACAGATCCTTGATCCACGCGAAGGGAAGCGTGACACTGCTGCTACAGCTCGAGGGGAAAGCGCATGTGCATGCCCCCATCGAGACGAGGACTGACTCCACTGGGGAGACTACAGAAGAACCCCAAGATCCATGTCAGCACTGGAGAGGAATGCCTAAGGTTCCGGCACCGACTCCACACAAGATCTTATGCCCGGCATAGACGGGAGAGGAATCCCGAGAGGCCCCCGAGCAACTCGCATGGGGACTGGCCTTTCCTGAGGCCACCAGAGCGGGTCCCTGAGGTCCCCGTAGTAAGTCGAGAGCACCTGCTGCAACTCGAGAAAATCCAGGAGGTTCTCCCCTCCAGGCGAGATGAGGCCCATTTCCGCTGAGGCGTCTCGAGGCTAATCACACCTAACCTCTGGAACTTCCAAAGGGTTCTTCACACCCTTGCTGCAACTCAAGAAGTTCCCCGACATACCCGTCTCCACTTGAGAGGAAGCACGAGAGTCCCGGCCACATCCAGAGGAGCCCCGTTTCCGACTCCTAGCCTGAGATGAGGGATCCTTTCCCTGCTTGGTCGGGAAAGAATTCCCGGCGTTCCCGTCGCATCTCAAGAGGAGGCGCTCTCCACAGGAAAGGCGAGAGGAACTCCAGGGTCGTGACACCATTCCCAGAGACAACCAGGTGTCTCAGTCCATTCCAGGGAAACCTGTTTTCCCTGCACTGCGTCGACTTTCAAGCCGAGGATCGACTCACACCACGGTGGCACGTGGGGCAGCCCTGTGGGAAAGCCTCGTGGGAAAGCCTCGTGGGAAAGCCTCGAGGGAAAGCCACAGATCCCTTGATCCACGCGATGGGAAGCGTGACACTGCTGCTACAGCTCGGGAGGAAAGCGCACGTGCATGCCCCCACTCGAGACGAGGACTGAGTCTCCTGGGAGACTACCAGAAGTACCCCAAGATCCATGTCAGCACTGGAGAGGAATCCTCAGGTTCTGGCACCGACTCCACACGAGGTCTTAGGCCGCAGCATCGACGGGAGAGGAATCCCAAGAGTCCCCCGAGCAACTCCCATGGGGAATGGCCTTTCCTGAGGCCACCAGAATGGGTCCCTGAGGTCCCCGTCGAAAGTCGAGAGCACCTGCCGCAACTCGAGAACATCCAGGAGGTTCTCCCCTCCAGGCGAGATGAGTGCCATTTCCGCTGAGGCATCTCGAGGCTAATCACACCTAACCTCTGGAGCTTCCAAAAGGTCCTTCGCACCCTTGATGCAACTCAGGAAGTTTCCCGACATACCCGTCTCCACTCGAGAGGAAGCAGGAGAGTTCTGCCCACATCCAGAGGAGCCCCGTTTCCGCCTCCTAGCTCGAGAGGAGGGATCCTTTCCCTGCGTGTTCGGGAAAGAATTCCCGGCGTTCCCGTCGCATCACAAGAGGAGACCTCTCCACAGGGAAGGCGAGAGGAACTCCAGGGTCGTGACAGCCATTCCCAGAGTCCCCCCAGATGTCTCAGTCCATTCCAGGAACCTGTTTCCCCTGCACTGCCTCGACTTTAAAGCCTGAGGATCGACTCACACCACTGGTGGCATCAGTGCCGGAACCTGAGCATTCCTCTCCAGTGCAGACATGGATCTGGGTACTTCTGGAGTCTCCCAGGGGAGTCAGTCCTCGTCTCGAGGGGGCATGCACGTGCGCTTTCCTCCCGAGCTGTAGCAGCAGTGTCACGCTTCCCTTCGCGTGGATCAAGAGGATCTGTGACTTTCCCTGAGGCTTTCCCAGAGGCTTTCCCACGAGGCTTTCCCACAGGGCTGTCCCACGTGCCACCGTGGTGTGAGTCGATCCTCGCTTGAAAGTCGAGGCAGTGCAGGGAAAACAGGTTTCCTGGAATGGACTGAGACATCTGGGGGACTCTGGGAATGGTGGTCACGACCCTGGAGTTCCTCTCGCCTTCCCTGTGGAGAGCGTCTCCTCTTGTGATGCGACGGGAACGCCGGGAATTCTTTCCCGAACACGCAGGGAAAGGATCCCTCCTCTCGAGCTAGGAGGCGGAAACGGGGCTCCTCTGGATGTGGGCAGAACTCTCCTGCTTCCTCTCGAGTGGAGACGGGTATGTCGGGAAACTTCCTGAGTTGCATCAAGGGTGCGAAGGACCTTTTGGAAGCTCCAGAGGTTAGGTGTGATTAGCCTCGAGATGCCTCAGCGGAAATGGCACTCATCTCGCCTGGAGGGGAGAACCTCCTGGATGTTCTCGAGTTGCGGCAGGTGCTCTCGACTTTCGACGGGGACCTCAGGGACCCATTCTGGTGGCCTCAGGAAAGGCCATTCCCCATGCGGAGTTGCTCGGGGGACTCTCGGGATTCCTCTCCCGTCGATGCTGCGGCCTAAGATCCTCTGTGTGGAGTCGGTGCCAGAACCTGAGGATTCCTCTCCAGTGCTGACATGGATCTTGGGGTACTTCTGTAGTCTCCCCAGGAGACTCAGTCCTCGTCTCGAGTGGGGGCATGCACTTGCGCTTTCCTCCCGAGCTGTAGCAGCAGTGTCACGCTTCCCATCGCGTGGATCAAGGGATCTGTGGCTTTCCCTCGAGGCTTTCCCACGAGGCTTTCCCACGAGGCTTTCCCACAGGGCTGCCCCACGTGCCACCGTGGTGTGAGTCGATCCTCGGCTTGAAAGTCGACGCAGTGCAGGGAAAACAGGTTTCCCTGGAATGGACTGAGACACCTGGTTGTCTCTGGGAATGGTGTCACGACCCTGGAGTTCCTCTCGCCTTTCCTGTGGAGAGCGCCTCCTCTTGAGATGCGACGGGAACGCCGGGAATTCTTTCCCGACCAAGCAGGGAAAGGATCCCTCATCTCAGGCTAGGAGTCGGAAACGGGGCTCCTCTGGATGTGGCCGGGACTCTCGTGCTTCCTCTCAAGTGGAGACGGGTATGTCGGGGAACTTCTTGAGTTGCAGCAAGGGTGTGAAGAACCCTTTGGAAGTTCCAGAGGTTAGGTGTGATTAGCCTCGAGACGCCTCAGCGGAAATGGGCCTCATCTCGCCTGGAGGGGAGAACCTCCTGGATTTTCTCGAGTTGCAGCAGGTGCTCTCGACTTACTACGGGGACCTCAGGGACCCGCTCTGGTGGCCTCAGGAAAGGCCAGTCCCCATGCGAGTTGCTCGGGGGCCTCTCGGGATTCCTCTCCCGTCGATGCCGGGGCATAAGATCTTGTGTGGAGTCGGTGCCGGAACCTGAGCATTCCTCTCCAGTGCTGACATGGATCTTGGGGTACTTCTGGAGTCTCCCCAGTGGAGTCAGTCCTCGTCTCGAGTGGGGCATGCACGTGCGCTTTCCCTCCGAGCTGTAGCAGCAGTGTCATCGCTTCCCTTCGCGTGGATCAAGGGATCTGTGGCTTTCCCTCGAGGCTTTCCCACGAGGCTTTCCCACAGGGCTGTCCCACGTGCCACCGTGGTGTGAGTCGATCTTCGGCTTGAAAGTCGAGGCAGTGCAGGAAAGCAGGTTTCCCTGGAATGGACTGAGACATCCTGGGGACTCTGGGAATGTGGAACGACCCTGGAGTTCCTCTCGCCTTTCCTGTGGAGAGCGCCTCCTCTTGAGATGCGACGGAAACGCCAGGAATTGTTTCCCGACCACGCAGGGAAAGGATCCCTCCTCTCGAGCTAGGAGGCGGAAACGGGGCTCCTCTGGATGTGGGCGGGACTCTCGTGCTTCCTCTCGAGTGTAGACGGGTATGTCGGGGATCTTCTTGAGTTGCAGCAAGGGTGTGAAGTCGCTTTGGGAGCTTCCAGAGGTTAGGTGTGATTAGCCTCGAGATGCCTCAGCGGAAATGGCACTCATCTCGCCTGGAGGGGAGAACCTCCTGGATGTTCTCGAGTTGCGGCAGGTGCTCTCGACTTACGACGGGGACCTCAGGGACCCAGCTCTGGTGGCCTCTGGAAAGGCCAGTCCCCATGCGAGTTGTTCGGCGGGGCCTCTCGGGATTCCTCTCCCGTCGATGCCGGGGCCTAAGATCTTGTGTGGAGCCAGTGCCGGAACCTGAGTATTCCTCTCCAGTGCTGACGTGGATCTGGGGGACTTCTGGAGTCTCCCCAGTAGAGTCAGTCCTCCTCTCGAGTGGGGGCATGCACGTGCGCTTTCCTTCCGAGCTGTAGCAGCAGTGTCACTGCTTCCCTTCGCGTGGATCAAGGGATCTGTGGCTTTCCCTCGAGGCTTTCCCACGAGCTTTCCCACGAGGCTTTCCCACAGGGCTGTCCCACGTGTCCACCGTGGTGTGTGAGTCGATCCTCGGCTTGAAAGTCGACGCAGTGCAGGGAAAACAGGTTTCCCTGGAATGGACTGAGACATCTGGTGTCTCTGGGAATGGTGGCACGACCTGGAGTTCCTCTCGCCTTTCCTGTGGAGAACGCCTCCTCTTGAGATGCGACGGGAAACGCGGGAATTCTTGTCCCGACCACGCAGGGAAAGGATCTCTCCTCTCGAGCTAGGAGGCGGAAACTGGGGCTCCTGTGGATGTGGGTGGGACTCTCGTGCTTCCTCTCGAGTGGAGACGGGTATGTCGGGGAACTTCTTGAGTTGCAGCAAGGGTGTGAAGGACCCTTTGGAAGTTCCAGAGGTTAGGTGTGATTAGCCTCGAGACGCCTCAGCGGAAATGGGCCTCATCTCGCCTGGAGGGGAGAACCTCCTGGATATTCTCGAGTTGCGGCAGGTGCTCTCGACTTACGACGGGGACCTCAGGGATCCGCTCTGGTGCCTCAGGAAAGGCCAGTCCCCAGCGAGTAGCTCGCGGGCCTCTCGGGATTCCTCTCCCGTCGATGCCGGGGCCTAAGATCTTGTGTGGAGTCGGTGCCGGAACCTTAGGATTCCTCTCCAGTGCTGACATGGATCTTGGGGGTACTTCTGGAGTCTCCTCCAGGGGAGTCCAGTCCTCGTCTCGAGTGGGGGCATGCACGTGCGCTTTCCTCCGAGCTGTAGCAGCAGTGTCACGCTTCACCATCGCGTGGATCAAGGGATCAGTGGCTTTCCCTGGAGGAGCTTTCCCACGGAGAGCTTCCCAAAGGCCTCAGGGCCTGATCCACGTTGCCACCCGTGGTGGTAGGAGATCACTCGCTGTACAAGCTCGGAGGAAAGCGCACGTGCATGGCCCCCACTCGAGACGAGGACTGACTCCCTGGGAGAGACTCCAGAAGTTACCCCAAGATCCATGTCAGCACTGGAGAGGAATCCTAAGGTTCCGGCACCGACTCCACACAAGATCTTAGGCCCCCGCATCGACGGGAGAGGAATCCCGAGAGGCCGCGAGCTACTCGCAGTGGGGACTGGCCTTTCCTGAGGCCACCAGAGCGGATCCCTGAGGTCCCGGTCGTAAGTCGAGAGGCACCTGCCGCAACTCGAGAATATCCAGGAGGTTCTCCCCTCCAGGCGAGATGAGGCCCATTTCCGCTGAGGCGATCTCGAGGCTAATCACACCTAACCTCTGGAACTTCCAAAGGGTCCTTCACACCCTTGCTGCAACTCAAGAAGTTCCCCGACATACCCGTCTCCACTCGAGAGAAGCACGAGAGTCCCGCCCACATCCACAGTAGCCCCAGTTTCCGCCTCCTAGCTGAGAGGAGAGGATCCTTTCCCTGCGTGTCGGGAAAGAATTCCCGCGTTTCCAGTCGCATCTCAAGAGGAGGCGTCTTCCACAGGAAAGGCGAGAGTAACTCCAGGGTCGTGCCACCATTCCCAGAGACAACCAGATGTCTCATGTCCATTCCAGGGAAACCTGTTTTCCCTGCACTGCGTCGACTTTCAAGCCGAGGATCGACTCACACCACGGTGGCACGTGGGACAGCCCTGTGGGACAGCCCTGTGGGAAAGCCTCGTGGGAAAGCCTCGTGGGAAAGCCTCGAGGGAAAGCCACAGATCCCTTGATCCACGCGAAGGGAAGCATGACACTGCTGCTACAGCTCGGAAGGAAAGCGCACGTGCATGCCCCCACTCGAGAGGAGGACTGACTCTACTGGGGAGACTCCAGAAGTCCCCCAGATCCACGTCAGCACTGGAGAGGAATACTCAGGTTCCAGCACTGCTCCACACAAGATCTTAGGCCCCGGCATCGACGGGAGAGGAATCCCGAGAGGCCCCCGAACAACTCGCATGGGGACTGGCCTTTCCAGAGGCCACCAGAGCGGGTCCCTGAGGTCCCCGTCGTAAGTCGAGAGCACCTGCCGCAACTCGAGAAATCCAGGAGGTTCTCCCCTCCAGGCGAGATGAGTGCCATTTCCGCTGAGGCATCTCGAGGCTAATCACACCTAACCTCTGGAGCTCCCAAAGCGACTTCACACCCTTGCTGCAACTCAAGAAGATCCCCGACATACCCGTCTCACTCGAGAGGAAGCACGAGAGTCCCGCCCACATCCAGAGGAGCCCCGTTTCCGCCTCCTAGCTCGAGAGGAGGGATCCTTTCCCTGCGTGGTCGGGAAACAATTCCTGGCGTTTCCGTCGCATCTCAAGAGGAGGCGCTCTCCACAGGAAAGGCGAGAGGAACTCCAGGGTCGTTCCACCATTCCCAGAGTCCCCAGGATGTCTCAGTCCATTCCAGGGAAACCTGCTTTCCCTGCACTGCCTCGGACTTTCAAGCGAAGATCGACTCACACCACGGTGGCACGTGGGACAGCCCTGTGGGAAAGCCTCGTTGGAAAGCCTCGAGGGAAAAGCCACAGATCCCTTGATCCACGCGAAGGGAAGCGTGACACTGCTGCTACAGCTCGAGGAGGAAAGCGCATGTGCATGCCCCCACTCGAAGACGAGGACTGACTCCACTGGGGAGACTACAGAAGAACCCCAAGATCCATGTCAGCACTGGAGAGGAATGCCTAAGGTTCCGGCACCGACTCCACACAAGATCTTATGGCCCCGGCATAGACGGGAGAGGAATCCCGAGAGGCCCCCGACAACTCGCATGGGGACTGGCCTTTCCTGAGGCCACCAGAGCGGGTCCTGAGGTCCCCGTAGTAAGTCGAGAGCACCTGCTGCAACTCGAGAAAATCCAGGAGGTTCTCCCCTCCAGGCGAGATGAGGCCCATTTCCGCTGAGGCGTCTCGAGGCTAATCACACCTAACCTCTGGAACTTCCAAAGGGTTCTTCACACCCTTTTGCTGCAACTCAAGAAGTTCCCCGACATACCGTCTTCACTCTGAGAGGAAGCACGAGAGTCCCGCCACATCCAGAGGAGCCCCGTTTCCGACTCCTAGGCCTGAGATGAGGGATCCTTTCCCTGCTTGGTCGGGAAGAATTCCCCGTGTTCCTATAGGACCCTGGGAGTTCCTTCGCCTTTCCTGTGGAGAGCGCCTCCTCTTGAGATGCGACGGAAACGCAGGAATTGTTTCCCGACCACGCAGGAAAGGATCCCTCCTCTCGGCTAGGAGCGGAAACGGGGCTCCTCTGGATGTGGGCGGGACTTCTCGTGCTCTCTCGAGTGTAGACGGGTATGTCGGCGATCTTCTTGAGTTGCAGCAAGGGTGTGAAGTCGCTTGGAAGCTCGAGGTTAAGTGTGATTAGCCTCGAGATGCCTCAGCGGAAATGGCACTCATCTCGCCTGGAGGGAGAAACTCCTGGATGTTCTCGAGTTGCGGCAGGTGCTCTCGACTACGACGGGGACCTCAGGGACCCCTCTGGGCCTCTGGAAAGGCCAGTCCCCATGCGAGTTGTTCGGGGGCCTTCGGGATCTCTTCCCGTCGATGCCGGGGCCTAAGATCTTGTGTGGACGCTAGTGCTGGAACCTGAGTATTCCTTTCCAGTGGCTGACGTGGATCTGGGGGACTTCTGGAGCTCCCCAGTAGAGTCAGTCCTCCTCTCGAGTGGGGCATGCACGTGCGCTTTCCTCCCGAGCTGTAGCAGCAGTGTCACGCTTCCTTCGCGTGGATCAAGGGATCTGTGGCTTTCCCTCGAGGCTTTCCAACGAGGCTTTCGCCACAGGGCTGTCCACGTGCCACCATGGTGTGAGTCGATCTCGCTTGAAAGTCGAGGCAGTGCAGGGAAACAGGTTTCCCTGGAATGGACTGAGACATCCTGGGGACTCTGGAATTGCGAACGACCCTGGAGTTCCTCTCGCCTTTCCTGTGAGAGCGGCGCCTCCTCTTGAAATGCGACGGAAACGCCAGGAATTTTTCCCGACACGCAGGGAAAGGATCCCTCTCTCGGCTAGGAGGCGGAAACGGGGCTCCTCTGTGATGTGGCGGGACTCTCGTGCTTCCTCTCGAGTGAGACGTATGTCGGGACTTCTTGAGTTGCAGCAAGGGTGTGAAGTCGCTTTGGGAGCTCCAGAGGTTAGGTGATTAGCCTCGAGAATGCCTCAGCGGAAATGGGCACTCATCTCGCCTGGAGGGGAGAACCTCCTGGATGTTTCTCGAGTTGCGGCAGGTGCTCTCGACTTTCGACGGGCGGACCTCAGGGACCCGCTCTGGTGGCCTCAGGAAAGGCCATTCCCATGGGAGTTTGCTCGGGCTCTGCGATTCCTTTTCCTCGATGCTGGGGCCTAAGACCTGTGTGGAGTCGGTGCCGAACCTGAGGATTCCTCTCCAGTGCTGATGGATCTTGGGGTACTCGGAGTCTCCCAGGAGGATCAGTCCTCGTCCTCGAGTGGGGCATGCACGTGCGCTTTCTCCGAGCTGTAGCAGCAGTGGTCACGCTTCCCTCGCGTGATCAAGGGATCTGTGGCTTTCCCCTCGAGGCTTTCCGCGAGGGCTTTCCCACGGGCTTGTCCACAGGTTGCGCCACCGTCGTGGTGTGAGTCGATCCTCGGCTTGAAAGTCGATGCAGTGCAGGGAACAGGTTTTCCTGGAATGGACTGAGACACCGGTTGTCTCTGGGAGTGTGTCAGACCCTGGAGTTCCTCCTCGCCTTTCCTGTGGAGAGCGCCTCCTCTTGAGTGCGACC
>NW_017214736.1:0-24369 GCF_001704415.2 Capra hircus
GCCTTGATGTCTCAGTCCATTCCAGGGAAACCTGTTTTCCCCTGCTGGCCTCGACTTTCAAGCCGAGGATCGACTCACACCACGGTGGCACGTGGGACAGCCTGTGGGAAAAAGCCTCGTGGAAAGCCTCCAAGGAAAGCCACAGATTCCTGATCCACGCGAAGGGAAGAGTGACACTGCTGCTACAGCTCGGGAGGAAATTGCACATGCATGCCCCAATAGATATGAGGACTGACTCACCTGGGAGACTCCAGAAGTACCCCAAGATCCATGTAAGCACTGGTAGAGGTATTCTCAGGTTCCGGCACCGACTCCACACAAGGTCTTAAGCGCCGCGGCATCGACGGGAGAGGAATCCGAGAGGCCCCGAGCAACTCGCATGGGAGCCTGACCTTTCCTGAGGCCACCAGAGCGGGTCCCTGAGGTCCCCATCTTAAGTCGCACAGCACCTGTCCGGCAACTAGAGAAAATCCAGGAGGTTTCCCCTCCAGGCGAGATGAGGCCCATTTCCGCTGAGGCGTTTCTGAGGCTAATCACATCTAACATCTGGAACTTCCAAAGGGTCCTTCACACCCTTGCTGCAACTCAAGAAGTTCCCCGACATACCCGTCTCCACTCGAGAGGAAGCACGAGAGTCCAGGCCCACATCCAGAAGGAGCCCCGATTTCCGCCTCCTATCCGAGAGGAGGGATCCTTTCCCTGCGTGGTCGGGAAAACAATTCCCCGGTGTTCCCGATCGCATCTCAAGAGGAGGCACTCTCCACGGGAAAGGCGAGAGGAACTCCAGGGTCGTGCCACCATTCCCTGAGTCCCCCAGATGTCTCAGTCTATTCCAGGGAAACCTGTTTTCCCTGCACTGCCTCGACTTTCAAGCCGAGGATCGACTCACACCACGGTGGCACGTGGGACAGCCCTGTGGGAAAGCCTCTTGGGAAAGCCACAGTAACCTTGATCCACGCGAAGGGAAGCGTGACACTGCTGCTACAGCTCGGGAGGAAAGCTCACGTGCATGCCCCCACTCGAGACGAGGACTGACTCCACTGGGGAGACTCCAGGAGTTCGCCCAAGATACATGTCGGCACTGCAGAGGAATCCTCAGTTTCCAGCACCGACTCCACACAAGGTCTTAGGCCCCGGCATTAACGGGAGAGGAATCCCAAGAGGCCCCCGAGCAACTCGCATGGGGACTGGCCTTTCCTGAGGCGACCAGAGCGGGTCCCTGAGGTCCCCGTCGTTAGTCGAGAGCACCTGCCGCAACTCCAGAAAATCCAGGAGGTTCTCCCCTCCAGGCGAGATGAGGCCCATTTCCGCTGAGGTGTCTCGAGGCTAATCACACCTAAACTCTGGAACTTCCAAAGGTTCCTTCACACCCTTGCTTCAACTCAAGAAGTTCCCCAACATACCCGTTGCCACTCAGAGAGGAAGCACGAGAGTCCCACCCACATCCAGAGCAGTCCCGCTTCCGCCTCCTAGCTCGAGAGGAGGGATCCTTTCCCTGCGTGGTCGGGACAGAATTCCGGCGTTCCCGTCGCATCTCAAGAGGAGTCGCTTTCCACAGGAAAGGCGAGAGGAACTTCAGAGTCGTACCACCATTCTCAGAGTCCCCCAGATGTCTCCGTTCATTCCAGGGAAACCTGTTTTCCCTGCACTGCCTCGACTTTCAAGCCGAGGATCGACTCACACCACGGTGGCACGTGGACAGCCCTGTGGGAAAGCCTCGTGGGAAAGCCACAGATCCCTTGATCCACGCGAAGGGAAGCGTGACACTGCTGCTACAGCTCGGGAGGAAATCGCATGTGCATGCCCCCACTCGAGACGAGGACTGACTCCCCTGGGGGAGACTCCAGAAGTACCCCAAGATCCATGTCAGCACTGGAGAGGAATCCTCAGGTTCCGACACCGACTCTACACAATGTCTTAGGCCCCGGCATCGATGGAGGGATATCCCGAGAGGCCCCCGAGCAACTCGCATGGGGACTGGCCTTTCCTGAGACCACCAGAGCGGGTCCCTGAGGTCCCCGTCGTAAGTCGAGATCACCTGCCGCAACTCGAGAAAATACATGAGGTTCCACCCTCCAGGCGAGATGAGGCCCATTTCCGCTGAGGCGTCTCGGAGGCTAATCACATCTACCCTCTGGAACTTCCAAAGGGTCCTTCACACCCTTGCTGCAACTCAAGAAGTTCCCCGACATACCCGATTCCACTCGAGAGGAAGCACGAGAGTTCCGCCCACATCCAGAGGAGCTCCGTTTCCGCCTCCTTGCTCGAGAGACGGGTTCCTTTCGCTGCGTGGTCGGGAAAGAATTCCCGGCGTTCCTGTCGCATCTCAAGTGGAGGCACTCTCCACAGGAAAGGCGAGAGGAACTCCAGGGTTCGTGCCACCATTCCCAGCGTCACCCAGATGTCTCACTCCATTCCAGGGAAACCTGTTTTCCCTGCACTGCCTCGACTTTGAAGCCGAGGATCCACTCACACCACGGTGGCACGTGGGACTGCCCTGTGGGAAAGCCTCGTGGGAAAGCCTCGTGGGAAAGCCTCGAGGGAATGCCACAGATCCCTTGATCCACGAGAAGGGTAGCGTGACACTGCTGCTACAGCTAGGGAGGAAAGCGCACGTGCATGCCCCCACTCGAGACGAGGACTGACTCCCCTGGGGAGACTCCAGAAATACCCCAAGATGCATGTCAGCACTGGAGAGGAAACCTCAGGTTCAGGCACCGACTTCACACAAGATCTTAGGCCCAGGCATCTAAGGGAGAGGAGTCCTGAGAGGCCCCCGAACAACTCGCATGGGGACTGGCCTTTCCTGAGGCCACCAGAGCGGGTCCCTGAGGTCCCCGTCGTAAGTCGAGAGCACCTGCCTCAACTCGAGAAAATCCAGGAGGTTCTCCCCTCCAGGCGAGATGAAGACCATTTCCGCTGAGGCTTCTCGAGGCTAATCACACCTAACCTCTGGAACTTCCAAAGGGTCCTTCACACCCTTGCTGCAACTCAAGAAGTTCCCCGACTTACCTGGCTCCACTCGAAAGGAAGCACGAGAGTCCCGCCCACATCCAGAGGAGACCCGTTTCTGCCTCCTAGCTCGAGAGGAGGGATCCTTTCCCTGCGTGGTCGGGAAAGAATTCCCGGCGTTCCGTCGCATCTCAAGAGGAGGCGCTCTCCACAGGAAAGGCAGAGAGGAACTCCAGGGTCGTGCCAGCATTCCCAGAGTCCCCCAAATGCTCAGTCCATAACAGGGAAACCAGTTTCCCAGCACTGCCTCGACTTTCAAGCCAAGGACGACTCACAACACGGTGGCACGTGAGACAGCCCAGTGGGTAAACGTCGTGGGAAAGCCTCGTGGCAAAGCCTCGTGGGAAAGCCTCCACGGAAAGCCACAGATTCCTGGATCCACGCGAAGGGAAGCGTGACACTGCTGCTACAGCTCGGGAGGAAATTGCACGTACATGCATCCACTAGGGACGAGGACTGACTAACCGGTGAGACTCCAGAAGTACCCCAAGGTCCATGTAAGCACATGGAGAGGTTTTCTCAGGTTTCCGGCACCGACTCCACACAAGGTATAAGGCGCCGGCATCGACGGGAGAGGAATCCCGAGAGGCCGCCGAGCAACTCGCATGGTGACTGGCCTTTCCTGAGGCCACCAGAGCGGGTCCCTGAGGACCCCGTCCTAAGTCCACAGCACCTGCCGCAACTCGAGAAAATTCAGGAGGTTCTTCCCTTCAGGCGACATGAGGCCCATTTGTGCTGAGGCGTCTCGAGACTAATCACACCTAACCTCTGGAACTTCCATAGGGTCTTTCACACCCTTGCTGCAACTCAAGAAGTTCCTCGACATACCCGTTTCCCCTCGAGAGGAAGCACGAGAGTCCCGCCCACATCCAGAGGAGCCCCGTTTCCGCCTCATAGTTCCAGAGGAGGGATCCTTTCCCTAGGTGGTCGGGTAAGTATTCCTGGCGTTCCCGTCGCATCTCAAGAGGAGGCGCTCTCCACAGGAAAGGCGAGAGGAACTCCAGGGTCGTGCCACCATTCCCAGAGTCCCCCAGATGTTCAGTCCATGCCAGGGAAACCAGTTTTCCCTGCACTGCTTCGACTTTCAAGCCGAGGATCGACTCATACAACGGTGGCACGTGGGACAGCCCTGTGGGAAAGCCTCGTGGGAAAGCCTCATGGGAAAGCCTCGAGGTAAAGCCCCTGATCCCTTGATCCACAAGAAGGGAAGCGTGACACTCCTGCTACAGCTCGGGAGCGCACGTGCATGCCCCCACTCGAGACGAGGACTGACTCCCCTGGGAGACTCCAGAAGTACCCCAAGATCCATGTCAGCACTGGAGAGGAATCCTCAGGTTCCGGCACCGATTCCACACAAGATCTTAGGCCCCGGCATCGAGGGGAGAGGAATCCCGAGAGGCCCCCGAGCAACTCCCATGGGGACTGGCCTTTCATGAGGCCACCAGCGCGGGTCCCTCAGGTCCCCTTCGTAAGTCGAGAGCACCTGCCGCAACTTGAGAAAATTCAGGAGGTTCTCGCCTCCAGGCGAGATGAGCCCCATTTCCGATGAGGCGTCTCGAGGCTAATCACACCTAAGCTCTGGAACTTCCAAAGGGTCCTTCACACCCTTCCTGCAACTCAAGAAGTTCCCCAACATACCCGTCTCCACTCGAGAGGAAGCACGAGAGTCCCGCCCACATACAGAGGAGCCCGGTTTCCGCCTCCTAGCTCGAGAGGTGGGATCCTTTCGCTGCGTGGTCGGGAAAGAATTCCCGGCGTTCCCGTCGCATTTCAAGAGGAGGCGCTCTCCACAGGAAAGGCGAGAGTAACTCCAGGGTCATGCTACCATTCCCAGAGTCCCCCAGATGTCTCAGTCCATTCCAGGGAAACCTGTTTTCCCTGTACTGCCTCGACTTTCAAGCCGAGGATCGACTCACACCACGGTGGCACGTGGGACAGCCCTGTGGGAAAGCCTCGTGGGAAAGCCTCGAGGGAAAGCGGCAGATCCCTTGATCCACGCGAAGGGAAGCGTGACACTGCTGCTACAGCTTGGGAGGAATGCGCACGTGCATGCCCCCACTCGAGACGAGGACTGACTCCCCTGGGGAGACTCCAGAAGTAGCCCAAGATCAATGTCAGCACTGGAGAGGAATCCTCACGTTCCAGCACCGACTCCAAGCAAGGTCTTAGGCGCTGGCATCTACGGGAGAGGAATCCCGAGAGGCACTTGAGCAACTCGCATGGGGTCGGCCTTTCCTGAGGCCGCCAGAGAGGGTCCCTGAGGTCCCCGTCGTAACTTGAGAGCACCTGCCACAACTCGAGAAAATCCAGGAAGTTCTCCCCTCCAGGCGAGATGAGGCCCGTTTCCGTTGAAGCGTCTCGAGGCTAATCACATCTAACCTCTGGAACTTCGAAAGGGTCCTTCACACCCTTGCTGCAACTCAAGAAGTTCCCCGACATACCCGTCTCCACTCGAGAGGAAGCACGAGAGTCCCGCCCACATCCAGAGGAGCCCCGTTTCCCCCTCCTAGCTTGAGTGGAGGGATCCTTTCCCTGCGTGGTGGGGAAAGAATTCCCTGCATTACCGTCGCATCTCAAGAAGAGGCGCTCTCCACAGGAAAGGCGAGAGGAACTCCAGGGTCGTGCCACCATTCCCAGAGTCCCCCAGATGTCTCAGTCCATTCCAGGGAAATCTGTTTTCCCTCCACTGCCTCGACTTTCAAGCCGAGGATCGACTCACACCACGGTGGCACGTTGGATAGTCCTGTGGGAAAGCCTCGTGGGAAAGCCTCGAGGGAAAGCCACAGGTCCCTTGATCCACGCGAGGGGAAGCGTGACACTGCAGCTACAGCTCGGAAAGAAAGGGCACGTGCATGCCTCACTCGAGACGAGGACTGACTCCCCTGGGGAGACTCCAGAAGTACCCCAAGATCCATGTCCAGCACTGGAGAGGAATACTCAGGTTCCGGCACCGTCTCCACACAAGGTCTTAGGCCCCAGCATCTACGGAGAGGAATCCCGAGAGGCCCCCGAGCAACTCGCATGGGGACTGGCCTTTCCTGAGGCCACCAGAGCGGGTTCTGACGTCCCTGTCGTAAGACGAGAGCACCTGCCGCAACTCGAGAAAATCCAGGAGGTTCGCCCCTCCAGGCGAGATGAGGCCCATTTCTGCTGAGGCGTCTGGAGGCTAATCACATCTAACCTCTGGAACTTCCAAAGGGTCCTTCACACCCTTGCTGCAACTCAAGAAGTTCCCCGACATACCCGTCTCCACTCGAGAGGAAGCACGAGAGTCCCGCCCACATCCAGAGGAGCCCCGTTTCCGCCTCCTAGCTCGAGAGGAGGGATCCTTTCCCTGGCGTGTTCGGGAAAGAATTCCCGGCATTCCCGTCGCATCTCAAGAGGAGGCGCTCTCCACAGGAAAGGCGAGAGGAACTCCAGGGTCGTGCCACATTCGCAGAGTCCCCCAGATGTCTCAGTCCATTCCAGGGAAACCTGTTTTCCCTGGACTGCCTCGACTTTCAAGCCGAGGATCGACTCACACCACGGTGGCACGTGGGACAGTCCTGTGGGAAAGCCTCCTGGGAAAGCCTCGTGGGAAAGCCTCGAGGGAAAGCCCCTGATGCCTTGATCCACGCGAAGGGAAGCGTGACACTGCTGCTACAGCTCGGGAAGGAAAGAGCACGTGCATGCCCCCACTCGAGACGAGGACTGACTCTCCTGGGGAGACTACCAGAAGTACCCCAAGATCCATGTCAGCACTGGAGAGGAATCCACAGGTTTCGGCACCGACTCCACTCAAGGTCTTAGGCCCCGGCATCGACGGGAGAGGAATCCCGAGAGGCCCCGAGCAACTCGCATGGTGACTGGCCTTTCCTGAGGCCACCAGAGCGGGTCCCTGAGGTCCCCGTCGTAAGTGGAGAGCACCTGCCGCAACTCGAGAAAATCCAGGAGGTTCTCCCCTCCAGGCGAGATGAGGACCATTTCCGCTGAGGCTTCTCGAGGCTAATCACACCTAACCTCTGGAACTTCCAAAGGGTCCTTCACACCCTTGCTGCAACTCAAGAAGTTCCCTGACTTACCCGGCTCCACTCGAAAGGAAGCACGAGAGTCCCGCCCACATCCAGAGGAGACCCCGTTTCTGCCTCCTAGCTCGAGAGGAGGGATCCTTTCCCTGCGTGGTCGGGAAAGAATTCCCGGCGTTCCCGTCGCATCTCAAGAGGAGGCGCTCTCCACAGGAAAGGCGAGAGGAACTCCAGGGTCGTGCCACCATTCCCAGAGTCCCCCAGATGCTCAGTCCATAACAGGGAAACCAGTTTCCCCAGCACTGCCTCGACTTTCAAGCCAAGGATCGACTCACAACACGGTGGCACGTGGGACATCCCAGTGGGTAAACGTCGTGGGAAAGCCTCGTGGCAAAGCCTCGTGAGAAAGCCTCCACGGAAAGCCACAGATTCCTGGATCCACGCGAAGGGAAGCGTGACACTGATGCTACAGCTCTGGGAGGAAATTGCACGTGCATGCATCCACTAGAGAACGAGGACTGACTCACCTGGGAGACTCCAGAAGTACGCCCAAGGTCCATGTAAGCACTGGAGAGGTTTTCTCAGGTTCCGGCACCGACTCCACACAAGGTATAAGGCGCCAGCATCGACGGGAGAGGAATCCCGAGAGGCCCCCGAGCAACTCGCATGGTGACTGGCCTTTCCTGAGGCCACCAGAGCGGGTCCCTGAGGACCCCGTCTTAAGTCCACAGCACCTGCCGCAACTCGAGAAAATTCAGGAGGTTCTCCCCTTCAGGCGACATGAGGCCCATTTGTGCTGAGGCGTCTCGAGACTAATCACACCTAACCTCTGGAACTTCCAAAGCGTCCTTTCACACCCTTGGCTGCAACTCAAGAAGTTCCCCGACATACCCGTCTCCACTCGAGAGGAAGCACGAGAGTCCCGCCCACATCCAGAGGAGCCCCGTTTCCGCCTCATAGTTCCAGAGGAGGGATCCTTTCCCTAGGTGGTCGGGTAAGTATTCCCTGGCGTTCCCGTCGCATCTCAAGAGGAGGCGCTCTCCACAGGAAAGGCGAGAGGAACTCCAGGGTCGTGCCACCATTCCCAGAGTCCCCCAGATGTCTCAGTCCATGCCAGGGAAACCAGTTTTCCCTGCACTGCCTCGACTTTCAAGCCGAGGATCGACTCATACAACGGTGGCACGTGGGACAGCCCTGTGGGAAAGCCTCGTGGGAAAGCCTCATGGGAAAGCCTCGAGGTAAAGCCCCTGATCCCTTGATCCACAAGAAGGGAAGCGTGACACTCCTGCTACAGCTCGGGGGAGCGCACGTGCATGCCCCCACTCGAGACGAGGACTGACTCCCCTGGGAGACTCCAGAAGTACCCCAAGATCCATGTCAGCACTGGAGAGGAATCCTCAGGTTCCGGCACCGACTCCACACAAGATCTTAGGCCCCGGCATCGAGGGAGAGGAATCCCGAGAGGCCCCCGAGCAACTCCCATGGGGACTGGCCTTTCCATGAGGCCACCAGCGGCGGGTCCCTGCAGGTCCCCTTCGTAAGTCGAGAGCACCTGCCGCAACTTGAGAAAATTCAGGAGGTTCTCCGCCTCCAGGCGAGATGAGGCCCATTTCCGCTGAGGCGTCTCGAGGCTAATCACACCTAACCTCTGGAACTTCCAAAGGGTCCTTCACACCCTTGCTGCAACTCAAGAAGTTCCCCGACATACCCGTCTCCACTCGAGAGGAAGCACGAGAGTCCCGCCACATCCAGAGGAGCCCCCGTTTCCGCCTCCTAGCTCCGAGAGGAGGGATCCTTTCCCTGCGTGGTCGGGAAAGAATTCCCGGCGTTCCCGTCGCATCTCAAGAGGAGGCGCTCTCCACAGGAAAGGCGAGAGGAACTCCAGGGTCGTGGCCACATTCCCAGAGTCCCCCCAGATTCTCAGTCCATTCCAGGGAAACCTGTTTTCCCTGCACTGCCTCGACTTTGCAAGCCGAGGATCGACTCACACCACGGTGGCACGTGGACAGCCCTGTGGGAAAGCCTCGTGGGAAAGCCTCATGGGAAAGACTCGAGGAAAGCCCCTGATGCCTTGATCCACGCGAAGGGAAGCATGACACTGCTGCTACAGCTCGGGAGGAAAGCGCACTTGCATGCCCCACTCGAGACGAGGACTGACTCCCCTGGGGAGACTCCAGAAGTACCCCAAGATCCATGTCAGCACTGGAGAGGAATCCTCAGGTTCAGGCACCGACTCCACACAAGATCTTAGGCCCCGGCATCGAGGGAGAGGAATCCCGAGAGGCCCCCGAGCAACTTCGCATGGGGACTGGCCTTTCCTGAGGCCACCAGAGCGGGTCCCTGAGGTCCCCGTCGTAAGTCGAGAGCACCTGCCGCAACTCGAGAAAATCCAGGAGGTTCTCCCCTCCAGGCGAGATGAGGCCCATTTCCGCTGAGGCGTCTCGAGGCTAATCACATCTAACGCTCTGGAACTTCCAAAGGGTCCTTCACACCCTTGCTGCAACTCAACAAGAAGTTCCCCACATACCCGTCTCCACTCGAGAGGAAGCACGAGAGTCCCGCCCACATCCAGAGGAGCCCCCGTTTCCGCCTCCTAGCTCGAGAGGAGGATCCTTTCCCTGCGTGTCGGAAAAGAATTCCCGGCGTTCCCGTCGCATCTCAAGAGGAGGCGCTCTCCACAGGAAAGGCGAGAGGAACTCCAGGGTCGTGCCACCATTCCCAGAGTCCCCCAGATGTCTCAGTCCATTCCAGGGAAACCTGTTTTCCCTGCACTGCCTCGACTTTCAAGCCGAGGATCGACTCACACCACGGTGGCACGTGGGACCCTGTGGGAAAAGCCTCGTGGGAAAGCCTCGAGGGAAAGCCCAGATCCCTTGATCCACGCGAAGGGAAGCGTGACACTGCTGCTACAGCTCGGAAGGAAAGCGCACGTGCATGCCCCCACTCGAGACGAGGACTGACTCCCTGGGGAGACTCCAGAAGTACCCCAAGATCCATGTCAGCACTGGAGAGGAATCCTCAGGTTCCGGCACCGACTCCACACAAGGTCTTAGGCCCCATCGAGGGAGAGGAATCCGAGAGGCCCCCGAGCAACTCGCATGGGGACTGGCCTTTCCTGAGGCCACCAGAGCGGGTCCCTGAGGTCCCCGTCGTAAGTCGAGAGCACCTGCCGCAACTCGAGAAAATCAGGAGGTTCTCCCTCCAGGCGAGATGAGGCCCATTTCCGCTGAGCGCCTCTCGAGGCTAATCACATCTAACATCTGGAACTTCCAAAGGGTCCTTCACACCCTTGCTGCAACTCAAGAAGTTCCCCGACATACCCGTCTCCACTCGAGGAAGCACGAGAGTCCCGCCCCACATCCAGAGGAGACCCGTTTCCCTCCTAGCTCGAGAGGAGGGATCCTTTCCCTGCGTGGTCGGGAAAGAATTCCCGGCGTTCCCGTCGCATCTCAAGAGGAGGCGCTCTCCACAGGAAAGGCGAGAGGAACTCCAGGGTCGTGCCACCATTCCCAGAGTCCCCCAGATGCTCAGTCCATTCCAGGGAAACTGTTTTCCCCTGCACTGCCTCGACTTTCAAAGCCGAGGATCCACTCACAACCACGGTGGCACGTGGACAGCCCTGTGGGAAAGCCTCGTGGGAAAGCCACAGATCCCTTGATCCACGCGAAGGGAAGCGTGACACTGCTGCTACAGCTCTGGAGGAAAGCGCACGTGCATGCCCGCCATCGAGACGAGGACTGACTCCCCTGGGAGACTCCAGAAGTACCCAAGATCCATGTCAGCACTGGAGAGGAATCCTCAGGTTCCGGCACCGACTCCACACAAGGTCTTAGGCCCGGCATCGACGGGAGAGGAATCCGAGAGGCCCCCGAGCAACTCGCATGGGGGACTGGCCTTTCCTGAGGCCACCAGAGCGGGTCCCTGAGGTCCCCGTCGTAAAGTCGAGAGCACCTGCCGGCAACTCGAGAAAAATTCAGGAGGTTCTCCCCTCCAGGCGAGATGAGGCCCATTTCCGCTGAGGCGTCTCGAGGCTAATCACACCTAACCTCTGGAACTTCCAAAGGGTCCTTCACACCCTTGCTGCAACTCAAGAAGTTCCCCGACATACCCGTCTCCACTCGAGAGGAAGCACGAGAGTCCCGCCCACATCCAGAGGAGCCCCGTTTCCGCCTCCTAGCTCGAGAGGAGGGATCCTTTCCCTGCGTGGTCGGGAAAGAATTCCCGCGGTGGTTCCCGTCGCATCTCAAGAGGAGGCGCTCTCCACAGGAAAGGCGAGAGGAACTCCAGGGGTCGTGCCCACATTCCCAAGAGTCCCCCAGATGTCTCAGTCCATTCCAGGGAAACCTGTTTTCCCTGCACTGCCTCGACTTTGAAGCCGAGGCCCACATCACACCTTACGGTGGCCGAGCGTGGACTGCCCTGTGGGAAAGCCTCGTGGGATCACCAGCCTGGCGTGGGAAAAGCTCGAGGGAATAGCGGGGCACAGATCGGCGGCCGTCTTGATCCCGGAAGCAGAAGGGTAAGGTGCTCGACAGGGCTGCTGCTACAGCTAAAGGAGGAAACGCGGCGACGGTGGCAGTGCCCCAAACCACGTGCGGGGGACGGAGGACTGGGAGCGGTCCCGGCTGGGGATGACTCAAAAAATACCTTGCTCCCAAGATGCAAATGTCAGAAGGCAACTGGGAGAGGAAACTCTGCGTAGAGTTCAGAGGCAGCTCGACAGGGACGTCTACACACAGAGATCGTAGGCCCCAGGCATCTAAGGGGAGAGAAGTCCCTGAGAGGGCCGCCCCCGAACAACTCGCAACTCTGGGGACTGGCCTTTCCTGAGGCAGCGCAGACGAGCGGGTAAACTGAGGTCCGCCGTCGTAAGTCGAGAGCACCTGCCTCAACTCGAGAAAAATCCAGGAGGTTTCTGCCCTCCAGAGGCGAGAGTGGAAAGACCATTTCCGCTGCAGGCTCAATTCTCGAGGTGCTAATCAGCATCTACTCTCTGGAACTTCCAAAGGGTCCTTCACGACCGCTTGCTGGCACACTCAAGAAGTTCCCCGACTTACCTGGCTCCAGCTCGAACGGAAGCACGAGAGTGCGCGGGCCCACACATCCAGAAAAATGGAAAGACCCGTTTTTCTGCCTCCCTAGCTCGAGAGAGGGATCCCTTTCTACCCTGGCGGGTGACGGAAAGAAATGAATCTTCGCGGGTGGCGTTTCCGCCTCCGGCATCTCCCAAGAGAAAGCGCTCTCGAAGCACAAGTATTATAGAAAAGAGATGTAGGAACTGGGCCATGGGTCGCTCGCTCAAAGCATTCCAGAGTTCCGCCAAAAATGCAAACAGAAATCGCATAAAGGGAAAACCAAGTTTCCCCAGCACTGCCATCGCACTTTCAAGCACAAGGACGACTCACACACGGTGGCCCACGTGAGACATGGCTCATGTGGTTAACCACCGTCGTGAAAAAAAGCCTCGGTGGCCCAAATGCTCTCGTGGGAAAGCCTCCACGGAAAAGCCAGCAGTATCCATTCCTGGATGCCACCTGCGAAGGGAAGCATGGACACTGCTGCTACAGCTCGGAGGAAATTGCACGTACATGCATCCACTAAGGCCAGCCGACGAGGAACTGACTAACGCGGTGAGACTTCACCAGAAGTACGCCTGGAGCCCTTGACCAAGGTCCATAGTAAGCACAGGAGAGGTTTTCTCAGGTTTTCGGCACCGACGTCCACACACAGGTATAAGGCGCCGGCATCGACGGGAGAGGAATCGCGCCGAGGCCGCCGAGCAACTCGCATGGTGCGACTCCTGGGTGGACCCTTTTCTTCCTGACAGGCCAAATCGCAGAAGCGGCCGTCCCAGTGAGGGACACCGTCCTAAGTCGGCGCACAGCACCTGCCGCAACTCGGAGGAAATTCACGCCGGAGGTTCTTTCCCTTCAGGCGACATGAGGCCCATTTGTGCTGAGGCGTCTTCCCCGAGACTAATCACACCCTAACCTCTGAACTTCCATTAGGGTCTTTCACGACAGCCTTGCTGCAACTCAGAGTTGCCTCCGACATAACCCGTTTCCTCGAGAGGAAGCACGAGAGCCCGCCACATCCAGAGGAGGCCGCGCGTTCCACCTCCATCAGTTCCAGAGCGGAGGGATCAACTCTTTCCCTAGTGGTCGGGTAAAGTATTCCTTGGCCGTTCCCAGTCGTATGCTCAAGAGGAGGCGCTTCCCAAATCCAAGGAAAGGCGAGAGGTTAACTCGCGCACGGGTCGTGGCCACCATTCCCAGAGGTCCCCCCAGATGTTTCAGTCCATGGCCAGGGAACGCAGTTTTCCCTGCAGCTGCTCGCTTTCAAGCCGAGGATTCGACTCATTACGAACGGTGGCACCGTAGCGGACCTGGCAGCCTCTGTGTGGCAAAAAGCCGTCGTGGGAAAGCCCAATCATGGGAAAAGGCCCCGAGGTAAAGCTCGCCCTGATCCCTTGACCTCGACCACAAGAAGAAGGAGCAGGGGCTGGAGGGTAAGACACTCCTGCTACAGCTGCGTGTATGCTCGCCACGGATGCATAATTGCCCCCACATCGAGACAAAGGACTGACTCCCCTGGGAGACTCCGAAGTACCCCAAGAAATGATGCAGTAGTCAGCAATGAGCGCGCAGCAGGAATCCTGCCGCCGCTCCGAGGCACAATGTTTGGGAAGGAGTTGAAAGAGAGCATATCAACACACCTCAAGATCTGTGAGGCGCACCCGGCATATTGCTGGGGGACGACCGAGAATAACAATCAACGAGAAGGTCCCGCGCAATGAGCAAAACTCCGCAATGGGAATCGCCTTTCAAGAGGGCCATCCAGCGCGGGTTTGCCGCAAGTCGGCGCCAAAAAAGAATTGACGTAGTGGGGATGATTTCGAATTAGAGCAACGCTGAGCCGCAACTTGAGAGAAAGTTCAAAGGAGTTACATACCGGGCGGTGGTCACCCAGGCACGAGGATGGTAGTGCCGCATTTCTCGATGAGGGAACCCTGCACGTCGAGGCTAGAAAATCACACGCTAAAACTGCTGGAGACTTCGCCAAAGGTCTTCGAACAACAAAGCTGTGATTCCTCCTGCAACTCAACGCACCTATCCCCAACATACCCGTTCTCCACTCGACGAGGAAGCTACGAGAGTGCCCGCGCCCACATACAAGAGGAAGCCCCGGTTTCCGCTCCCTAGCTCGAGAGGTGGGATCCTTTCCGCTGTTCGTGGTCGGGAGAAAAGGAATTCCCGGCCGTTTCCCCACGTGCGCATTCCAAAAGAAGGTCGCTTTCTCCCTTTCACACATGGAAGGCGAGAGTAACTCCAGGGTCAATGCTACGCCAAATTTACCAGTAGTTCGCGCCTCACGATGTCCCCTGACAGGTCGCACTTCCAAGGGAAACTCTGCTCTCTTTTTCACCTGTACCCGCCTCCTGCCTCGACTTTCAAGTCACGAGTGATCGCACTGCACACCACGGTGGCCGTGGGACAGCCCTGTGGAAAGCCTCGTAGGGACAAGCCTCGAGAGGAGAGAAAGCTGGCCAGATGAAAGGTTCAAAAACCTCGCCATGATCCACGCGATAGGGAAGCTGTGACAGTCAGTTCTCATGCTGGCTACAGCTCGCGCGCACGGAATGCGCACTAAAGTGGCATGCGCCCAGCTGCGAGACGAGGACTGACTCCCATGGGGAGACTCCAGAAGTAGCCCAAGATCATGTCAGCACTGGAGAGAATCGCATCACGTTCCAGCACCGTGAACTCCAAGCAAGGTCTTAGGCGCTGGCATCTACAGCGCACGAAAGGAATCCCGAGAGGGCACTTGAGCAACTCGGCATGGGGTCGGGCCTTTCGCCTGAGGCCGGCCAAGAGAGGGTCTCCTGAGGTCCCCGTCGTAACTTGAGAGCACCTGCGCACAACAGAGAAAATCCAGAAGTTGCTCGCGCCTCCAGGCGAGATGAGGCCCGTTTCCGTTGAAGCGTCTCGAGGCTGAAATCACATCTAACCTCTGGAACTTCGAAAGGGGTCGCTTTCACACCCCTTGTATTGCAACTCAAGAAGTTCCCCGACATACCCGTCTCCACTCGAGAGGAAGCAACGAGAGTCGCCACCACATCGTCTATGTAAGGGAGTCTCGACCATTTCCCCCTCCTAGGCTTGAGTGGGAGGATCCTTTCCCTGCGTGTGGGGAAAGAATTCCCCTGCATTAACCGTCGCATCTGCAAGAAAGAGGGCGCTCTCACCACAGGAAAGGCGAGAGGAACTCCAAAGGTCGGTTAAAGCCACATTCCGACAAAGAGAGACAGCCACAGACTTGTCTCATTAAGTCCATTCCAAAAAATACTGTTTTCCACTCAACTGTCCTCTCGACTTTCAAAAGACCGGACCGGAGTCGACTCACACCACGGGTGGGCACGTTGGATACAGCATCAACTAGAGAAATGTGGAAAAGCCATCGTGGGAAAGCCTCAGAGAGGACCACCGCCATACAAACCCCTGGTCGCCTTTTGATCCACGCGAGGGAAGCGTGACAACTGCAGCTACAGCTCGGTAGAAAGAAAGGCGCACGTGCATGCCATTCACCTGCGAGACGAAGGACTGACTTCCCGCTGGGGAGACTCCAGAAAGTAGCCCCGGGCAAGATCGACATTCCAGGCAGCTGGAGAGGAATACGTCAGGTTCGCGGCATCCCGTCTGCCCACAGCAAGGTCTTAGGCGCCGCAGCATGCTACGGAGAGGAATCCCGAGAGGCCCCCGAGGCGAAGCTAAATTCGTCATGGGGACTGGCCTTGTCTGAGGGCAAGAAAATAACCCCCTGCCCAGATCCCGCGGGGTTCTGAAAGTCGCCTGTCGTGAAGAACGCGAGAGCACCTGCCGCAACTCGACGAAAATGCCAGAGTAAGGTTCGCACACTCCAGCGAGATGAGCCCATTTCTTCCTGAGGCGTCCTGGAGCTAATCACATCTAACCCTCTCGGAACTTCCAGAAAGGGCCTCCTTCACAAGTCAACCCTTGGCCTGCAACTCGAAGAAGTTCCGCCTACATAAAACCGCTCTCCTGCGCAACTTGAGAGGAAGCACGAGAGTCCCGCCCACATCTCAGAGAAGCCCGCGAAAACTTTTGCGCGCCATCCCTGTAGCCTTCGAGAGGAGGGATCCTTTCGGCGGCGTAAAAAAATCTGGTCCTCGAAAGAATTCCGGGCATTCCGCGTCGCAAAGTCAAGAGGAGGCCGGCTCGTATCCACAGCGCAAAGGCGAGAGGAACTCCAGGGTCGCTCAAGCCCCACATTCGCAGAGTCCCCAGATTTTCTCAGTCCGCAGTTCCAGGGGAAACCTGTTTTTCCCTGGAGCTGCCACCTGCGACTTTAAGCCGAGGATGCGACTCACACCACGGTGGCTACGGGACAGTCTGGGGAAAAGCTCCTGGGAAAGCTCGTGGGAAAGCCATGCGAGGAAAGCCCCTGATGCCTTGATGCCACGGCGAAGGGAAAGCGTGACAACTGCTGCCTGACAAGCTCGGAAGGAAAGAGGGGCACGTGCATGCCCCCACTCGAGAACGCCAGGACTGACTCTCCTGGGAGACACCGATGTAGCCCAAAGATCCATGTCAGCCCAACGGAGGAGGAATCCACAGGTAATTCGAAGGTCAGGCAGGTTCCCATCCAGCCGGGTGTTGCAAGGCCTCCGCACAAAAATTAGAACACTGGCAGGTAAGTTGGCAAGCCAAAAACCCCCATGTGGACCCTCCACTGTCAAGGGTCTTAGGCAACCCCGGCAAGTCGAGGGGGAAATGGGAGAGAATCCGAGAGCCGGCCACGAAGCAAGCTCGTCCCAGAGGCTGACTGCCTTTCTGAGGCCACCAGAGCGGGTCCTGAGGTCCGGTCGTAAAGTGGAGAGCCACCCAGCGCTGTGCCAGCAGAACTCTGGACGAATCCAAGGACGCAAATTTCGTCGAATGACGAAGCACCAGGCGAGATGGAGCCGAACAACATGGGTTGGCCTAATCCCGCTGATGGAACGCTTCTGAGCTAATCACAACCTAACCTCTAAGAAACTATCAGCAAGAGGTCGCCTTACACGACCCCAAATCCCGGCTGCAAGCTCAATAAGATGTCGCCGTGACCTTATGCGCGCGGCTCAAGCCACGTCGAAAGGAACACATCGCAGAAGTCCCGCCCAACATTCGCTAGCAGGAGAGCCCGTTTCTGCGCTCCTAGCTTCGATGCCGCGGAGGGATCGCTTTACGGGCCTGCGTGGGTCGGGAAAAGAATTCCCCGGCGTTACGGCGACGCCACCTCTTCAAGAGGAGGCGCTCAACTCCTTCACAGGAAAGGCGAGAGGACTCCAGGGTCGTGGGCACCGCCTTTATTCCGATGAAAGTCCGCACAAGAATGTAACTCCAACTGCTTGGGAAGGGTTCCAATGGAACAGGGAAACCAGTTTCCCAGCACTGGGCCCAAGCAAGTGGCCGTCGACTTCCCCAAGGCCAGCGATGCTGACTCACAACAGCGCGTGCGCCCACGTGGGACACTCCCAGTGGGGTAAACGTCGTGTGAAAAAAATCTCGTGGCGAAAGCCTCGTGAGAAAGCCTCCAGCGGAAAGCACACGATTCCTGATGCCAACGCGAAGGGAAGCGTGACACTGATGCTAAACAGCTCTGGAGGAAATTGGACGTGCATTGCATGCACTAGAAACGAGGACTGACTCAGCCTTGGAGACTCGGATCCAGAAGTACCGCCAAGTCCATGTAAAGCAACTGGGACGAAGGCTTTGGTGTCTCACCGGTTCGCGGCAAAGCCCCCAAGGCGCTTGGCCGATGCACCTCCAACAAAACAAGGTATATAGGCGCCAGCATCGACGGGAGAGGAAGTCCCAGAGCAGGCCCCCGAGCAACTCGCATGGTGACTGGCCTTTTCCTGAGGCCACCAGAGCGGTCCTGAGACCCCGTCTAAGTCCACAGCACAAACTCGTTCAACAAAAAGCCCTTTGCGTCTAACTCGAAAAGGAAATTCAGGAGGTTACACTCTCCCTGGCAGGAGACCGACCATAGAGGCGGACAATTGTGTGGCGGAGGCCGGTGCCTCAGAGACTAATCACACCTAAACCTCTGGAACTTCGCAAGCGTCTTTCACACCAGAATCCTTGCTGCAACTCAGAAGTTCCCCCACGCGAGCATACGCCCGTTGCTTCCACAAAATGCGAAAAGGAAAAGGCACGCCAGAAGTCCCCCGCCAAACTATCCAGGGAGGCCGCCGTTTCGCAGCCTCATATAGTTCCAGAGGAAGGGATCCTTTTTCTCCGCTGGGAGGTAGGGGGTGCGGAGAGAGAAATTCACATGAAGCAAGTTTCAAAACCCGGTTGGGGGGTGGCCCGCAATCTCAGAGGAGGTCGCTCTCGGCACAGGAAAGGGCGAGAGGAACCTCCAGGGTCGTGCCGCCATTGCCGAGAGTCCCCCATAGATGTTCAGTCCAGATCCAGGGAAACCAGTTTTCCCTGCACATGCTTCTCGGACAGCTTTCAAGCCGAGGATCGACTCATACAATTCGTGGAACCGTATGGGACGCATTGCCCTGGTATGGCGCAAAAGCACTTCGTGGGGCACAAGAGGCCTCATGGTGGAGTGGAAGACCCCCTAAGAGGTAAAGCCGCACTGATCCTTGATCCCCAAGCACAGAAGGGTAGAGGACTACGGGGGGTGTGGATTCCTTAGCTACATGGTGCTCCCGGAGGGAGCTGCAACGTGCAATAAAATGCCACAAAAATCACTCACTTCGATGAGCGAGTGACTCGATCTGCGCACATGGAGAGCATCCAGAAAGTAACCACGGAAAAAAGGCCGTCTTGAAAGAAAAATACCATCCCCCCCAAGATCCATGTCAGCACTGGAGAAAGTGAATGCCTCAGTGTTCCAGAACAGCCACGGGATTCAACACCAGCAATCTTAGGCCCCCCGGCAAATCAGCAGGGAAGATGGAAATGACCGAGCGAAAAGAGGTGGTCCCCGACAGCCAAACTCCCATGGAGGACTGGCCCTTTTCATGAGGCCCACCAGCCGTCGGCTGCTGCCAGAAAGACACGCGATAGGTGGAATACACGCTAAGGCAAGGTCCGCGTCGCCTTCGTTAAGGTCGCGACGAGGGCCACCAATTGCCGTCAATTGACGAAATTCAGAGAGCGTGTCTCGTGGGCCGCTCCAGGGAAGAGATGACGCCTCCCATATTTCCGTATGCACGTTGTCAAGGGGCGTAAAACGGAGCTTAATCACACCTAAACGCTCCTGAACTTCAAAGGGTTCACTTCACACCCTTCCCAATGGGCAACTCAAAGAAGCTCACGCCAACATACCCTCTCGCACTCGAGAGAGTCAGTTAGAAGCACGAGAGTGGCCCGCCGCGAATACAGAGGCCCACGCGGACGCGACCCCCAGTCTCTCCCACGGCCTCAATGAGTCTCTATGAGGTATGGCCTTTATCCCCTAGGTGGTCTGGTGAAGTATTCCCCCTGGCGTTGCCAAAAGGGTCCAGCACTCTCAAGAGGAGAGGAGCGCTCTGGACGTCCCCATCAGGAATAGGCGAGAATACTCGCTATGGTGTCGTGCAAAACTTCCCAGAGTCGCCCAGATCTTCACAGGCTTCCTCACATGCCAGGAGAGATCAATTCTCCCTGCACTCTCAAAATCGACTTCCAAAAGCCGAGGAGTGGGCGGATCATACAACGGTGCCGCGCTACGTGGGACAGCCCTGTGGGAAAGCCTCGTGGGAAAGCCTCATGGGAAAAGCCTCGAGGTAAAGCACCTGATGGCGCCTTGATACCACAAAGAAGGGAAAGCGTGACAGCTGCCCTGCTACAGCTCGGGAGGCAGTGCATGCCCCCTTCCCACTCGACGATCGTAGGTATCTTGGGGGAAACTCGCGATCGGCCACCTAGAGGGAGACTCCAGAAGCTACCGAAGGAAGGAGCCTCCAAGATCCATGTCCAGGCACTGGAGAGGATCGCTCAGGTTCCAACACCTGGTGGGAAAAGGGAGCGTCCACCTTTAGGGAGTGCGTAGGTGCCGAAAACGCGGCATCGAGGGAAGAGGAATCACGAGAGGCGCTCCGGCGGGAGCAAGCGCGCGCATAGGGGACTGGGCCCCCTTTCATGAGGTCCGACCTAGACTGCTGGTGGTCCTCCTAACAAAGGATCCGGCGCCCTTGGTATCGTAGAGTCCTGAGAGCAAAATCCCCTGCCGCAACTTGAGAAAATTCATGGGATCAGTATCTAGCCTTCCTCCTCTTCCCTTCAGGTGAGCACCTCCAGCTGCCCCGGTGTCTCTTAAGGGAGCTAAACCCAGGCAAAATTTCCGCGACCGTGGGCGTCTAGAGAATCTAATCACACCTAACACTCTCGACACTTGCACATATAGGAATACCTCACACCGCTAAAGCGTGCTAAAAACTCCCAAGATCAGTCAACCTGCGTCACACATACCCGTCTGCCACTCGAGAGGAAGCACGAGAGTCGCCGCCCACATCCAGAAGAGCCACCGTTTCAGCCTCCCTAGGCTCCAGAGGTGGGATCCTTTCGCTGCGTGTCGGGATAAGAATTCCACGGCGTTCGGCGTCGTATGCTCAAAGAGGAAGGCGCTCTCCACAGGAAGGCGAGAGAGTAACTCCAGGGTCATGCTACGATTCCCAGAGTCCCCCAGATGTCTCAGTCCATTCATGGAAACCCTGTTTTCCCGGCCTATCGCACTTCCGAGCCTCGACTTTCCCAAGCCGAGGAAGTTTCGGACCAAATCACGACATCTAACGTGGCACGTGGGAGGCAGCCGCTGTGAGACACAAGCTCTATGGGGAAGCCTGCCCGACGGCCAAAGCCGAAGGCAAAGAGAAATCGCCTTTGAAGTCAACACGCGCCAAGGAGGAAGCGTCAAAACACCAGCTGCTTTATAACCCATGGCTCGGACGCTTATATGCCCGGACACGAAAGCGGAAAACGAGTGAAACAGCCGCTTAACCACTTCGAGACGAGGAATGACTCCCCTGGGGAGCACTCCAAGAAGTACGCGCTAAATTCCATGTCCAACCCATGGCAGAGGAATCGCTGAAAACGTTCCGGGCGAGCGCGGCATGGGATGGCAAGGCAGTCAATGCGACCAAGCAAGTCTTAAGGCGCCCGGCTCGAGCGAGGGGAGAGATACGCCGAGAGGCCCCCGAGCCACTCGCATGCGCGCGAACCTAAAAGGACCTTCTGTGGAGGCACAAAAAGTGAGTCGGTGTGGCCGCCTAGGAGGTCGCCTGTTCGCTCAAGTTCGAGAAGCACCTGCCGGTCTGAACAAATACTCAGAGAAAATGCAGGAAGGTTCTACCCGCCTAGACTCGGAACACTCAGGCACATTTCCGAGCTCGAGGAAACACTGAATGGAAACCTAATCACATCTACATCTGGAAAGGCTTCCAAAAGGGTAATCCTTCACAACCCTTGCTGCAATCATGAAAGTTGCCCGACATTCCCGTCTCCACTCGAGGAAGGCACGAGAGTCCTGCCAAAAATACACATTACCGAGAGGAAGACTCACGCGTTTTCGGCCTCCGTAGCTTCCAGAGGGGGAGGGATCGCTTCTGGCGCCAAATTAATCAACTGGAGTGGTTTGGGATAGATTCCCTGCCCGCTTCCGTCGGCATCTCAATAGAGGCGCTCTCCCACAGGAAAGCGAGAGGAAACTCCAGGTCGTTCAAGTCCTTATAAAAACACACTCTGGGGATAATTTTTTAAAAAATGGTTTCCCAGAGTCCGCCTAGCAACTTATCTTCTAGTTCCATTCCAGAGGAAATCTGTTTTCGCTGCACTGCCCAAGGTCGACTTTGAAGGCCGAGGACCACTCACGATGATGGTTACAAGTACCCCTGGGGCCTACACGGTGGACTACGTCTGGATCAGCACCGACTGGTGGGAAAGGCAAGTGGGAAAGGGCGGCACAGATAAACCTTGAATCCACGCGAAGGGAACGTGAGCACTTGGGCCTGCTTAGCTGCATCGTAAAAAATAAGCGGCTCGTTTAGCATGCCCCGCTAATGACGAGAACGTAGGATATGACAAATCCCCAAGAAGAAGAAAAGTTATCTGGAAATAATCGACCCCCGGACTCGCCCAAGATCCATGTGGGACACTATGGAGAGAAAATACCTGCAGGTCTCCGGCCGGCGACTCCTCACTAAGCGCTTACGTGCGCCCGGCTATTAGAGCGGGAGAGGCATCCCCGAAGAGGCCCGCCGAGCACCTCCGCATGGGGACTGGCCTTTCCTGAGGCCACGCAGAGCGGGTCCCTGAGGTCCCCTTGAATTCGTATAGTCGAAGCAGCTGCCTGCACACTCGAGAAAAATCAGGAGTTCTCCCTCCAGGCGAAGAATGAGGTTCCTCTATCCTCTTCGTGGAGAACGGCCGTCTTGAGGCTAAACAAACATCTAACTATAAACATGGACATCTCAAGGGGTCGCAATTCAACACAACATTGCTAGCAACTCCAGAAGTTCGCTGTCCCTGATCTATAACCGTCTCCACTACGAGAGGAAGCACGAGAAGTCCCGGGCACATCCAGAGGAGGCCCCGTTTTCACTGGGCTCCTAGCTCGAGAGGAGGGATCTTCCTCGTGGTCGGAAAAGAATTCCCGGTGCTTCCCAGTGCGGAGATCTCTAGACCGCACAGTCGCTCTCGCACAGGAAAGGCGAGAGGAACTCAGGGTCGTGCCAACATTCCCAGAATCCCAGATATCTCAGTCCATACCAAGGAAAACCTGTTTTCCTGCAAAGCTAGCGTCGATTTTAACACAAGCGCTAGGATCGACTCACAAACGGTGGCACGTGTTAAGGAAGTACAAGTCCACCTTAAGTGGGAAAGGGCCTGCATGGGAAAGCCTCCTGGGATAGCCTGGAGAGGGCAAGAGCAGACACATCATAAAAACGCGTTGATGCACCGTGCGAAGCGCGAAGCGTGACACGCCTTGCTGTGCATACAGCTCCTTAATAGAATGTAGAAGTAGCGCACTGTGCATGCCCCCCTACATAAACGAGAGCGAGGACATGACTCCCGCGCTGGGTGGAAAAGACTCAACAACAGTAAAAAGTACGCCATAAATATGAACCTAATACATTAACCAAGATCGCATGTTTGCGGAGCACACTGAGAGGAATCCTCAGGTTCCGGCAAATCCGATTGGACTCATCTCAAACGGGGTCTTAGGAGCTCCCCGGCTTGTCAATTGAGAGACAGTGGAGTAGGAATCCCGTATGTAGATCATGCCCTAGCTAAACCTACTCATGGCGATATGGCCTTTCCCAGAGGCCTGAAACCCAGAAGCGCTGTCGGCTGAGGTTCCCGTCGTAAGGTCGAGAGCACCATGCCGGGGCGAGAGCAACACTGGAACCCAGGAAAATCGCACGGAGGACCCATTTCTTTCTGAACGCCTGCCAGGCCGAGAATTGAGCGTCCGGAGGCACTTTAACGCTGTGGCGTCTTGAGGCTAATCTTCTCTGAACTTCACGGTCCTTTTATTTATCCTCTATGTTGGCTCTGAAACCACGTTCCGAATCGACATACCCGTGGAGCTGCCACATCTCTAGGGAGAGAGACACGAGAGTCCCGCCACATCCAGATGAGACCGTTCCTCCGCACTCGCATAGCTCGAGAGGGAGGATCAACGTTTCCCGCAGGATGGTCGGGAATGAGAAGGTGCTCGCATTACGCCGTCGCAAAGTAGCGAGGGCGCCTGCAACGAGTTGGAGGAAGAAGTCAACTCTTCCTCTTTAAAAAGCAAGAAAGAGACAAAGAGACTCTTAAGGCTCTAAGTTCAACGGGCCTCAACGCAATCCACACCGCATTGTGACCCAGGTTACAAAACGCGGAAAAGCGGACAGAACGTTACCAGAGGTCAGGGAATCTCACACTCCATTTGCGGCAAAGTCCGACACCCTCTTTGTGACCCAATGTCCTCTGTGCCATTGCCAGGGAAACCTGTTTTCCCTGAGCCTCCGTTCCTACTGCCTCGACAGTACTTAGTATGCTCTGGAATATCACACGGGGGTCTTCAGGTTTATTTCTCTTTCTAAAATGGGAGAAAATAATGTCCAATGAGCCAGTTCCCATTTTCCTTTAAAACAATAATTACTAATCGCTCTGTGGCTAAGAAATCCGTGGACTGGAACGCTAGCAAAATTCGCCTTGCTTTAATGAGCTTATATGGCGTTTTGAAAGTCTGATTTCCTCAAAGGACTTTGAAAAACTACAGTACTACTAATCGCCTTGGCTGGGCTTATAATGAACCTAAGATAAATGCTAACTATGCTTCACAATTGGGCATGGAATTAAAACAT